>NW_011499985.1:452417-454931 GCF_000495115.2 Populus euphratica
TTAGTGAATCCAAAATTGGGTTACAACAAGCATATAGACAAATTAATCCATGGTTAATGTCAATTTTTAAAAAATAAGTATTTAACTTTCTATACTTGACTCCTCAATTAGTTTGGATGAATTTAATTTTTGTTAAAAACTAATGTTTATTATAAGCTTGAAATTGTTGAAAAAAATTAAAAATATCAGATTAGACAACCAAAAGAAAGAACCAAATATATTTAGTATGAGCATCAATAAAAATAACAAAGTAATGAAAATCATCAAAAGAAAACACTTGATAGGGTCCCTTAACATCACTAAATATTAATTCAAATAGAGCAGAGGTTTTATGACCTATAGATTCTAATAACAAACATGAAGATTTTCTCAAAGCAAAAGAAAAAATTGATGATTAGAAACATAAAGCATGTTTCCAATAAGTTAGAAAATCAAAAGATTTGAAAAAAGAAAATTAATAAAAAGAAAAGAAGGTTTAGGTAACTAATCCAAATATCATTCACTTGAAACTCATCCTAGATATAAATATAAATAGTTTTGACAAGTAAAAATAAGTTTTTAAGATAATAGCCCTTTTATATTAGAATTTTAGTTTTTTCTTTATAACATGATAAAACATATTAAAGCATCATGGGTATCATAGATTTAAATCAACATTAACTTAAAAAGCACGTTAACAACTAAACAAGTAGAAAAAATGTTGAAAGCGATGTAAATATATTAAGAACATATCTTTTAGGTTTTTTGGTTATTTTTTCAAAAACAATTCAAAAATATGGTAAAATATTAGGTTGCAATAAAAAATATAATTAAAGAAATACGACACCCCAAATATTAGGGCTACAACACTAAATATTTGGGCTGCAACACTAATTTGACATGAGGAAGATTAAGTTGCTATAAAGTCCCTCAGGGAGATATAAAAAGGAATTTTAATGCCTTAAAACTTGATGCCAAGTTGAAGAGAAATAGAAGGGTTAATCTATTAGTTAGTTAATTTTTTTAATTTTTATATATATATATATAATAGTTAATGTAGAGATTACAATACTTAATGAAGCTTATTGATATTTTCTAGATATACACATCCTTTAATACTTATTAAAAAATTAATTCAACTCACAAAATTAAATAATAAGTATAACTCAAAACAATATTTTTATATTAGACTTCATCCCATTTTTGAAGCCTATGCTTTGAAAAAAAAAGAAAAAGAATACAACGTCGAATCCTCCTTGCAAAGATTCTTTGGCATTGTACCATCTAGAGTGCCTAGCAATCCAAGAATAGCAAGCATGCACAAAACATCCATACCAAGAAAATCTAAGCTAAGTGGAAATGAAAGTATTCTTTTATAATTAAGTGGGTTTAGCCTACATCAGCTCCATGTCGCAACTACCAATTTGTGTAATGATTTTACTTTTTAACATAATCTTCTTCCAAATAACTTTAATAAATGAACATTAGTAAAACATGTGATCTCCATAATAAATCATACTTTAATTATATGTACATTGTCTTCGAGCGTTAATTCATTATTCTCTACACTACTTTTTAATCCATTATTCTACACTATACTTCAACTTTAAAGTTATAATTTTCTTTTTCAAATTAAAAAAAAAATCTTACCAGACGTGAAAGTAACATTAATTGTAATTGAATAACATATATATTATTGTTGACATAATTTTTTTTTATTTGGCTTTTTTTCATCCATGACTTTTTTCATCATATGGTCCACCTTTGATGTCATACCACTACAGTGGTACAAAAATTAATTCCGTCGAATTATGCATGATTTTTATTATATGAAATTAGTGAGTATTCAAAAGGAGAAACAATTTTTTTTTCTTTTTGAGCTTTAATTGTTATTTAATATAAAATCATAGAGTTCCTAATTAAAAAAAAAAAACAGCAAAGGAGGTGATGAACTTATTGTTTCCTAGACATATTTTATTTTGGATGGGAATGGTGAATTTATCGTCTTGCACTTAAAAAAAATGCTTTAGACAAATAGTTGAAGGTAGAGTTGTTTTTGCAAAGGGGGCATTTGGATATTTTTAAATTGACAGAGGACATGATGGTTATTTACTTTTTAAATTGTATTATAAATTGTTATAAATACCTTTAAAATTAATATGTTATTGGGTATATGAATTTATATTTTTAATTTATAAAAAGTGTATTAAAGCATCTAATTTATCTTTATATATAAAAATACTTTGGGAGGTGTTTTCGTCTTATTATTTTTTTTTTATGGCCAAAATATTTCTTTGCCTTTGGGGTTTAACTTTTTATACCTCGGATTTGGGAATATTTTTGTTATTGCAATATTAGTTTTTTTTATATATATAAAATAAAAGTTAATTTTGTTTATTAATAAATTAAACATATTAAAAAAAATTGTTAATCACATGTCAACCACTCTATCGTTTTTGGACAAAGCAGGTAGCTGGTTTCGATAACAAAAAATTCCACTTTAGGGTATTTTTATATTTATCTTGGTGTCTTTCC
>NW_011499985.1:455006-482488 GCF_000495115.2 Populus euphratica
ATGCAAAGGTGGCACGAATAGAAAAAGGACTTCTAGTTTAGCTATGTCTTCTATTTTTTTTTCATTTTTTTTTTTAATTTTTGCATTTTACACTGCAAGTTTTCAAATCAGCCTCTAAACTATTCTTTATTTTTTATTGTGTACCTGATTTTTTGATTAATATTTATTTTATTTAAAATAATTTATAGAATTAAAAGATTTTTCAATTTCATTCTCATTTAATTTTTTTTAATTTATAAAATTTAATTTCTATTCTTTTAATTTTTATATATGTCATTTAAGATAGTTTATATAATTTGATTCTTTTTATAATTTCATCGGTGGTCATTTTTTTTCCTATCACATTTTATTCATGTTTTTTTAATTGTTGTGTTTTTTTCTTTGTTAAATTTTTTAGTTTGATATTTTTTTTATACAATTTTATTTTTTAATATTTAGTTGATTTGGATATGAACTTTTTGGTGAATTCCATTTTAAAATTTCATAGTTTGCACTTTGGAAAATTAATCAAGCTTAAGGACCTTTGCTTGAGGTTTCTTTAGTTTTTCTTATCATTCTTAATTATAAGTTAATATTTTTTAATTTTATCTTTTAAAATTTATTTTATTATAAATTGAGCTTTATTTTTTTTTTATACTTTCTACAACCTTTGTTTTATCCTTTTTATTATTATTATTTGGTTAAGTTATTTGAGATCTTTTTATTTTTTGTTTTTTGATAAATATATTTTCTCAAAACAAAATTATTTTCATGAATTAAATAGAATTGATTAATTAAATATAAATGAATATTTATTTCATTATATTGTTTTTCAATGTAATTTTTTAGAACATTGTTATAGGGAATCATGCAACTGTTTTTGATATCATCTTGCATCCTTTTTGCTATGAAGTTTGAATTATCTCATCGAATTTTTTTGGTTGTAAGTAATGTTCTTGGTAGAGTGATGATGAGTCTTTCATTAATATTTGATTTTGTTTTTTTATAGGTATAATATTGATGACTCATTTTTTATAATTAATTATTGTTAGGTGTTTGTTTTTTATGATTTTTTTGGTATTATTGCTTTTAATTTAAATCAGATTATTGAATTAATTGCTCATATTAAATATAGTCATGTTAATAATCTCAATGCGGGGTTATTATTATTTTAAAAAAATCATTATTATAACTTAACTATTTTTTTATGTTAGAAAAAAATATATTGACATTCGTTGTGGTGTGGATACTCAATCTAATGTGTATCTAAGCTATGATTAGTGGTAACATGGACCTTATGGTACATGTATATGCTGCAACCAACTTGTTTTCTTTCTTTGTTTGTTGTTTATTTATTTATTTTTTATATTATTATATAAAAATATTAAAAAAATCTTAAATATATTAGTTTAATATTTTTTTAAAATAAAAAATATATTTAAAAATTAAATTAAATTGTAAAAAAAAACATCTTTAGCATCTTTAAATTTTAATTGGTTTAATTATTTTTTTTCATGATTGGTTTTTTCAGTTATTTTTTAAAATTTTCTTGGTTTAATTTTTTATTTTTATTTTTGCTTCCCCCTAATCTTAACAATGCAACTCTCTAGATTATTGGTTTATTTCTGATTTTCTACGCAACCTCCTGCAGTGCTATCATCTAAAGTTGAGTGACTTTCATGGTTTTATATTAGTTCAAATTTGCCCCTCATAATTCTGAATCTTGTTTGTAGGTCTTAAATGAGTTTTTAGGAATGATGGCGTATGAAACTATGGTTTAAATGAACGATTTTGTTTTTTTTTGTTTTCAATGCAATTTTTTTATCTAACACTTTTATTTAAATAAAATAATATTACTTATTAGATCAGTAATGTAATTCTGCATATTTATACAAAATAATGAAACCTAGCTCCCCTTGATTGTTGATAATATATGTCAATAAATTTTGTAGTGCTCATCCTATATCTACAGTAGATATACATAAAAGGAATAATAAAAAAAACATATCAAAGAAAAAAAACTAAAACAAATATTACATATAATGAAGAATAGTGTAGTTTTCTTCTTTTTAAAAAATGTGTTGGCCTTGACAAATATTGAATTAATGCTTTTTTACTATTTTCAATAAATTCGATATGTTAATACATATTAAAAAATTAAAAAAATAATATATTTTCAAATAAGAGTACTGGAAAATATCTGACACCGTAAAACCGACCAAGCCTTTCATTTGAATTCCCAAATTGACATGTTATCTGAAACTTTGAAATACTTGGCGCTCCAAAATTAACGACACCTCATGTCTCGTAGATTTTGACTTGGAACATGTTTGATTGAGTGTCTGTGGTTGTAAATTTGGATTTGATACCTTGTCCCTATCTCAGTTGTAGACCGGCGGCTTCCTCTCCCTTCAGGGCTCCATGCATCAGATGGGAAGGCATCACAAGGATCGGTTGTGTTATCATTCTTCAAAGTTTGTATCTTCTCCCTGGTCTCTCTTCATTTTTATCTCTAATTAATTATATCAATTAATTAATCCTCATATTATAAATTATAAATTTATTTATTCAATCTTAAATAAATTTTGTTTTCTATTTGAAAAAATCTACACTTTAAAAAGCATATTTTATAAATTCAGATGAGCGAATAAAATTTTAACTGTTTTAGATTTTTACAAAAAATATATGTTTTGATTTGAACTTAAAATTTACTATATAGATCTCAAGTCTTTTATAATTACACCATACTTTCAAAAAATTAAATAAATTTTAATAAGACGACTATATACCTTACCCTTCTTATTCATATTGAAAATTAGCTTTTGTTCTCTTTCTCAATGAATTAGGCTTTCATAGTGCATGCATTAAATTAAGACTCTTAACACCATTGTATATTGTCATCTTCTGTTTGTTTTTCTTCCTTCTAATTCAAGGGCTTAGCCCTCACCATCAATTCATGCCGAACAAATTGATCTAGACCAACATGTTCGAGCTATATTCGATGAACTAGAAACCTTTTAAGGATAAAAAAATATATGTTTTATAATATAGTGATAAGTACATTTTGATTAAAAACAATTATATATCAAACATTTTAAAAATAATATATCAATTTAATTCTTTTTTAATTTAAACACATCTTCGAATACAGTACAAACACATCCAATATTAAGTAATAAATGAAAAGCATACAAGTGAACTTTGGTGGTGGTTTTACCAAAACACGTCACAATATATATAAAGATTTGCCTTGTAGTTTCATTGTTTTTAAAATATAAAAAAATATAATTTTTTCTTTCTTTATACAAGTACTTTTTTAGCAATGTCCAAGATTAAAATTATTATTTCTTATAATATTATCATATTTAGTTAGCATTAAAATCTTAATTGTTACTATACATTTAATATAAAGATTAATTATCTGAGTAGTTAACAATATAACTCTTTTTAATTTTAATAAAATAGAATTAATATTCTAAAATTAATTCTTTTTCATTTTTTGAAACCCATTTCAGGCATTTCTTTTTCTCAAACACTTGGATTGCCTTATTGACCCGCTGCCATATTCACATCTTTTGGGGCATTGTTTTAGCATCCGAACTTGTCCTTCTTTCCCTCTCTCTCTCTCTCTCGTTTTCTGTGTCGTTGTCACCCTCCCCTCAACCATCCCTTACCATGCCTGAGAGAATTGCATTGCTTTGCCTAATCGGGATGCTTGTATCACAGGGCTTCAATTTGGTTTGGCCTGCAATCCTTCCTTCTTTTAATGATTATCTTTCGAATCCTGTTGTCATACATTACATTTCTCCTAACTTAGCTCTTAAAAAATTATATTAATGTAGTTTAAAACAAATTTATTTCAAAAATATATCTTCTCTATTTCCATTATTTCTTCCCCCGTGATGATACAAAAATGCAATGTACGGAAGGTTCTCCATGGAAAAAGGCAAAACTTTATTTTTCGTTTGATCATGCAAAGTAAAAGTAGAAATAATTACACGATCCAATGCATGGCGTCCCATCTTGTCAGAAACCCGGCAAAATATCTGTGGTTCTTTTCCCAGGCCTTTTTAAGTTATATTAATAGCCTTGTTTGAGTGATTGGAAAGGTAGGTGTGATTAGTTTTTGAAATATTTTATATTTTAAAATATATTAAAATAATATATTTTATATTTTTTAAAAATTATTTTAACTCCAATTTATCAAAATATTAAAAAATATTAATTTAAAAAATATAAAAATAAACAGGACATTAAAATGACACGGTTAATATCTTTCAAGATTAATTAATTAGCCAGTCAAGATCAGGGGAAGTATTCTTGTTCTGAAGAAAGAATGGCCCCAAAGTACATACTATTTCTGACCTTCCATGGTTTTTAGAGGCCAGTACTTTAATTATTTGTTCTGCACATGGCTTCACAGCCATAGGAATAAAATGGTGGGGGGAGTTTTTTACATGTTAGCACAATAAAAAAGAAATATTTAGCATACTTGTACAATGGAAATAATATTTCTCAACATATGTAATACAAAGTATATTAATTAAGTCAGTCACGCATGAAGCATAACAAATCGGTCACGGCATGTGGTACTTTCGCAATAAATATTAATCATTATTGCTATGCTTGGTGACTAAAACATACTTTATTTTATTTTATTCTTTTCTAAGCCAATGAAATTCATTGAAGCACCAAGGGCAGCCCCCCACCCACACACTCAGATATATATATATATTACCCGTGACCTACCAGTGAACGGCTTTTCAAAAAGAAATTATGATTTATTGTTACGGGAACTTACAGTTTCAGATCTTTGAACCTTATTCCATGTTTAGCAGAGAGTAAAAACTACAAGGATTTACTACGTTAAAAAGAATGTAATTATTTTCAGTTTATGGTTCTTTATACCCAGAAAAAGAAAAGAAATAAATTTTCGAACAACAGTGGTGTGAAAAGGCCCTCTACTAGATGTTTGATTATTAGATAGCCTCCTGTCGTATGATATGAGTCTTGATGTCGGCATTGAGACTGTATATAAAAATTTACATATAATAATGATAAAAATAATATATAATTTAAATTGAAAATTGATAAAATATAAATTCATCTTATATATAAATACCTCATTTTCTTAATCTATTTTTACGATAAAATATTTAATACTGTTCATGTCTACATTTAACGTTAATCAATAAATTCTTATGCATTTTCAATGTTTAAAATTTTATTTTTTTAAACTATATGAAAGAATTTAATTATCCCAAATAATTAATCCACACAATCAGGGGTTGATATATGAAGATGCAGATAGTAATACATACGCAGTGCAGTATCCGATATAATATATATATACATATACATACACACATATATATATATACATACACACACATATATATATATATATACACACATATATGTGTATATATATAAAAATCTAATCAATATTCATAAATTATACATCATTTCATTCATGGCAGACCGGATCCAAAAACATCAATCATGCTTTGTCCTAATAAATAAATAACACCCATCTCAATTATTATTATTATTATTATTATTTTAGAAATTAAATAGTGTGAAATTGCAAGTTGGCTTCAACTTTTAGCCAGGTACTTGATTGTTGAGCTCTTTTCTTTTTCTTCTGATAAAAGTATATTTAATATTAATATTTTGGAAAATCAAGATGGTAGGATTTTTATTTTTTAGTGAAAGGGGTAAGGTCGAAAGGGACTCTGCTTTTGTGATTAGCTTTTTTAATATATCTACCATTTTTATGTTGAATTAAAACCGAGTAAGAATACTTCAGTCCTAACCCTATGGTGCTCCAATACAAATTGCTCGAAACTTTTCAGATACGAGGATCCCATCACTGCATTGACGAAACTCGAAATAAAATATTAAATACTATTATATTACTACAACTAAGATTCTGTTTCTAATGGAATGAAAAGAATGTTAGGTAGGATCCATGTACCTATAGAGACTCGTCAATAAAATATTGTTTATGATGACAATGTCCGTTTGCAGTTGGGTAAATAACGTCAAGTGAAATTTAATATGTTTTGGTATGAGTTGAAAAGGATTAATTAATTAATCTTAGAATTAATACTTATAAAAAGTTATTTTTTAGAATATATTTAATTAAGATAAAAAATGTATCTTTAAAATTTTTAAAAAATAATTAGTTTCGAGTAATGATGCAGAAATATCTTGAATGAGTGTTTTTTGTGTGTTAATAGGAGGAAATTCCTCCCAGATTCAAATGAAAAGGGCATTGATAGTGTGGTTTCTCTCGTGTGAATGTAACTCCTCTAATAGTATTTTTTTTTTTTTTTTTTTTTTTGATTTACGTGGGGTGTCCGGGCCAGCTTGCGCGCACCACGACTAATCCCCACGGCCCACTGAATATCCTGCAAACCCAGTAGGCATGTAAGGCACCGCGGGGGTGACAGACGTGCACGCTAGGGCTCGAACCCAGGTGCAGTGGAAGGAGACAAGCCCCTTCCACCGTTAGGCCAAACAGTATTTTACTAGTATGAGTTCATAGTTTCAACATCATTATCTCTAAATAATTTTCTCTAAATATTCCCTGCAATAAGTAGACAAACCTACTTATTTATATTTAAAGTTAATTTTTTTTATTTTTTAGTGTTGTTTGCTTGTATATTGTGGTGTTTTACAACCATTTCATAGAGAATTAAAGTTTGATTTATATTTTAGGTTTTTTTTATTTTGGAAAATTTAAAGCTTGTTTATAATTTGATGTAATTAATTTTGATTTTATAAATTATATCCGTTATAATGAAAGCAATTATGAGTTATTTATGAATAATAATCATATTTTGTCAATTTTATTTTAAGTTGGAAATATTGGAGTAATTGTTTTTTTTTTTGGAATTGATAACAATTAAATGGTATTAATTTAGATTGAATAGGTTTGAAGTGAACAAATGATAGATTATTAGTTGGGTTATCAATTAGTTGTCATTAATTGGATTTATTTTTTTGATATTTTTATGCATCATTGTATTTTCTTAACCAAAAAATAATAATTAGTTATTAGATTGTGAATTAATTTTAATTACCAAAGTTAAATTTTGAACTAATTGTTATATCATTCATAAATATTGTCATCATTAATCCATATAGTTTTCTAGGTAATGAATGATCGTTTGCATATGTATTTAAATTCACCTAAAGGATTATATAGGGAAAATTATTATAGAGAGATTGAGAGTCTTATTAATTTGATATTTTTCAATCCAAAGAATATTAATGGAGACAGGATTAATTAGATGTCCATTTATAAAGTGTAAAAAAAAAGTTCATTTACCTAGATGATATAACATGGCATTTCCTAAAAAAATAATTTGATAAGAAATATTTATATTGATTTCCACATAGAGAATCCTGTGTTCGTTACAAAACCATATTACAAAGAGTTCTTGGCTCAATATCTACTTTTAGCAACATACATGAAGTTATTGATGATAATAGTAATCATTATAGAAGAATGGTGATAGATGCAATGAAAATAAATTATGGTTATTCAGGTGAAGTTTACGTGTAAATGAATAATCAAATATAGATGCAGCTAGTTTTTTTTTTATCTTTTAAAAAATTCTAATGAACCAGATGGGTGCAAAAAAAATTTTACTTAAAAGAAATAAGTTAAAAGAGAACTTTTATACTACAAGATTCATGATAAAAAATCTTAGTTTAGGATATCAAAAATTTGATATATGCTAAATTTTTGCATGTTGTACCATGGTGAATATGTAAATTTAATTGATTGCAAAACTTGTAGGTACACTCAATATAAACCCAATATTGTAAGAGAATGATACTTATGGCATACAAAAATTTAAAATACTTTCCAGTTACTCCTACACTACAAATGTAATTTATGTCTTCAAAGACCACCAATCACATGACATGGCATCATTGTCATGATATAGAGGATGAAGTAATGATATATACTTTTAATGACCAGAAGATTGATGTCTTCTCCCAAATATAAGAGTGTCAAAGTAATAAATACCCCTACAAGACTGGGGTCGAACCACATGGAGGTTAACTATATAAATTATAAATAATAATAATAATAATAATAATAATAATTATCATCATCATCACAACAACAACAATAATAAGTACCAAATGTAAGGATTAAACAATGATAAAAACAAATATCAAGGTTAGAGGATCCACTAATGGTATTTCAAACAAGTATAGTATAAACTCTTTTTATTACTCAACTGGAAACCACACACAAAGAAGGTTCCAATTAGATGTTTTATCATTAATAGCTCATTATAAATTATTAATATGATCATATTAATTATCTTATTTATATAACACCAAACTTTTAAATATTATCAAGAATTCATTATGCTAACTTATATTAACAACAAATTAAGATCCTTTCATAGCAGAGGTGTAGGTTATACCATATTATTGGGCTATGAAATTGTCAAGCATTTATTCTACCAAATATTATATAACACCAATCTAGATTAACTATTTAACAAGCAAGGTATTAAGAATTAATAAGATAAAAATAATAAGACATGTTAATAGCAAGTTGTTTAGGATATCAGCATTGAAGTCCACATGAAGTATTATACTTATTTTTACACCATTAGTGTAACCTTTTCACATTGATATAATAAATTTAGCAAAATATAATGAAGAAGAGAAACATAAATAAACAAGATAAAAACATAAATAAGATATAAGTTAACTAAATAAAAAAAATATGAAAAGCATAAATAAGAAATTAATGAAACAAAACTTAAATATTACAAAAATATAAAGAAAATATAAGAACATGATCTTGATCTGAAAACCAAGATGTCTAAATGCATGGAAAATACCTTCTTTTATAGGCTAAAATTTGAAACTATTAATTTGTTGACTAATTATTGAATAGGTGGTCACATCTTAACGTGATAACAATTCTTATTTTCTTATCTGAATGAAGTATCATTACTAATATCAGAATTTGAACAAATTGTCCTCATGAAAGTTATAGTAAATTATCTCAGTTTTTCAACAAAAAACAAATAAGGTCATTTGGGCTTCTAAAACTCGAGATATAGGTTGAATACTGAAAAGTATCTGGATTACAAGATAGATTTGAACTTCTCTTTTGACGTTAAGATCTGAACTTCTAAATATCAGAATTGAGTTTTGGATAATCATGAATGTTTTAGGCCTATATCATAGCTTTCTGTCCGTATAGAGCAAACCCAAATTCAAGTTCTATAACTTCAGATATAACCCAATAACTAAACAATGTTCTAGTTTAAACTGTATCAGCATTTCTTTTCTAAACTTAACCCTCTTTTTATTTTCTCAATTTCAGAAGTTAAGCTTATCAATTAATTCTTTTATTTATGTGATAGGCATGCATTTAAAATGAATATTTACCATAAATTAAAGGTATCTTATATTTATTAGATATGTTATTATAAAACATACTCTAGTTAAGGAGTTATTGATACTTCAAGTGCAAAATAATAATATAAAACCTTGATAAAAATACACTTTTAAGTACTAATCATATATCATTTTAAGGTAATTTTATTGCACTCTATTCTTGTTAGTCGGTCATACTAACAGTTTGCAACTTGTCTCTATGGATGTGTATAAGTTTGAAATTCATGTTCTTATCTACAATGATGCTTATTCCTTAAAATCTATGTAGGAATATAGATGTTTATCTTCAACCGTTGATTTATAAGTTGAAGCAATTATGGTCATCTGAAGATTTGACATATAATGTCTTAAATAAATATATTTTTTAAATGAAGATAGCTATGATGTGACTATAAATATTTTCCTGCATATGGAATAGTTTCTAGATAGAGCATATATGGAAAATTAGTTTGTTCATATTGTAAAGAAAACAACAAGGCATTCACTTTAATGACTGGTAATAAAGCTTTTGTTTTTTATTGCCACCAGAGATTCTTATCAAGTCAACATCAATTCAAAATCAAAACATAAATATAAATATAAAGGACTTCTTAAAAGGTAAAGTTGAAATGGATGTAGCACTACCAATATTAAATTGTATAATGTAGTATTGTAGTATGAGGACACTGTATTTGGTTTTTAATTTGACAAACAAACGTTTTTTAGTTTTTGTATGACCCACAATTAAGTAAAACAAAGGATAACATAAAAGCTAGAATGATTGTAGTTTTATTTTGTGATCGTGATAATTTAAATGAATGGTCATTGTAATTTAAGGTGATTTCGGTTAGAGATAAGGGTTGTTAGATAAGGGAGGAGGTAATGGCAATGTTGGTACTAGTATGAGTTCCTAGTTGTTTCAATAAAAGTTGTTGAATCACAGGTTGGAGAAGTTTTTATTGTATAGTTATTTCCTTCTTAGAAGTTATCCAATTTTTTTAGCCATTTTTATTTTATTTCTCATGATTTTAACTTGTGAGTTTTGCTAGATATATAATGTTTTTTCTTAATTAGATTAAAATCTTTTTTGGTAGATTGTAGTTTGTTGTAATATAAAACAACATATTAAACTATAAAGTAGGAAATTTTAACACAAAAACAAACATAAATTTGCAATTTGTAAGGTAGTAGTTTGAGTTCTAACTTGTAATCCTGCAATATTGTTAACTGGATATAATTTTTATTTTGCAATGATGTTGTCATGTGTTATCTTATCATATAGCCCAATGTGTTCTTCATGTGGATTCTCTTTAAGTTGATTTCCTTTTTTTCACTTGCTTTTTTATGCCTAATACTTGCTTTGAATAACCAATATTGTTCATTAAATCTTAATTCCACTTTTGGTACCTTTTTTTTAATTTTGTGAGTAATTATGCAGTTACTATAGAAATGTTTTGTTCTTCCCCCTTAGCCTTATCGATTTCCTTTATTCTTTATTTGATTTCTCGTTGTTGTTTTAAAACTCTTTTGTTAACTATAAAAGTTGAATATAAAATAGATAAGCTCTTGATAATAACTTCTATATTGTCCAAAATCAATTAAAACTTCAAATAGAGTTCCTTTCATTTCTAACTTATAGCATAAATTCTCAATTGACATTACTATTACTAAATAACAGGAATTATATTTAGAATATGTTTGCAATGATGTGGCACCAATTTACAATGACTTGTTTAGTTACATTTTCCATAATAGGGTGGGTTAGGTCTTGTATACCAAACATGCTGCTGAGATTTTATTTATAAATAGACAGATGCACTAAAACTAAAAAAGATAAACCATTGATTGGTATTTTAATTGTATATTCTTAGTTATTTAGTTATATTTTTTAAAAGATGTCAAGGAAAAGTATAGGGTTAAAACAAAGCATTACTATATCATCAAACAATAGTTTTCCTAACCTTTTAGTTTATTTAAGTATCAATCATAAAGCAGCATCTGATGTAGTATCTAACGACACTGCCTCGTCGACTACCAGTTACATATCTCAGGTCTCATCTATAGAGTCCATATTCTAATAAGTTAATTGTGATGTAAGAAAATTTAATTTTGTTTAAACTATCATATTAAATTAATGTTAATGTGTTATATAGCTTGGAGTTAATTATTTTATTTTCAGGTTCACATATATAAAAATTGAGTGAATAATAACATCAATGATGAAAATATTGTTGAAGGTGCCAATTTTTCAATAAAGTCAACCTAAGTATCATTTAGAAGGTAGGCCTATGGTTGATGCTTGGTAGGGAGAGTTCAGGGTTAGGACGTAGTAAATACTTTTAGTGGATAAAAGATTTTTTAAAAAAAATTAGGAACTAATTAGTTTACAAAAAATAATTTCGAGTAGAAAAATTGGTGGGGTGAGGTAACTCAAAATAACAAGGCAAGTCTCGGAAAATCATAGGGCAACGAGGTAAGTTTTAATGTGTGATGTATATGCTTTTTTTTATAAAATTTTAAACTTTTATTTTGTTATATTTTTTAGTTTAACAAATTTTTGAACCAGGTTACTTTGTTTCATTACACATCTATGCTAAAAAAAAAAAAAGCCAACTCAGATGACTTTAAGGAATAGAAGAATTATAAATCTCCTTACATCACAAAAAGTAACTGGGAAAGATATTTAGAGTTCTATATGTTAAAGGGTTTTAGAAGGCGTTCATAAAGTGATTCCTTGAACATAAGTAAAAAGACTTAGGGTTCCATTAGCAAGTATATTGATAGTCATTTCCTTTTACAAACCATGTAAAATGCTGGAAAGGGATGCAACAGTTAGTTTGTTGATAGTGGAGCTAAGATGTTTATTGTAAGTAGACTTTGAAATTTTTTATATTGTTTGGACTAAACTGTTTCATCCATATCTCAAAGTGTTTTGTTTTTAGTGTAGAAATAATATAACATCTATATGCATGCAAAACATAAAATGGACTCTTCAACTCATCTAAAATACTATCTAGATATATGATTAGAGGCTAGAAGAATTGGTAGGCCTTATAAGAATCGAGTTTGCAATATCTAAATGATTGTAGCCCGAGATAAGTTATAGTGTTTCAATTGCATACACCCCACCATCTAATTAGAGTTAACCATCATCATCTCTTGAGAAGTTGGTTGAACAACGATGCTCTAAAAGCTGAAATAGAGGCAAAATATAAAGCATAACAAAAAAAAAAAGTTGGAGGAGATCATTGAAAAATACGAAGCATACTTTTCCGGTTATTATCCTTCTCCATATATGTTTTTATGAGAATTTCCTCTCTCTCCACCTTCACCAGCATATGAGCTTGTAATTGATTTGTTTATATAATTTGTAATTGATTTTTATATTATAAAAAATGTATTCTTCATTTTAATTGATTTTTAAAGACATTTGTAATTGTTTTTCACATTATATAAAATTGATTTTTTAATTTAAATTAGTTATTTGATGTCGTTCAATGCCATTATGAGATTGTTTTATATCATTTTTATAAAATAAAATTGTCTAAATATCAACAGAAATCCCATTGGTAATTGATTAATTTTTTCATTGTAGAATTACATAGATTTATTTTTTATCTACACCGATAAAATATATAGCCAATAAAACCGTCAGTTACATGGAACATTTTTGACAGAATTATCCTTTTGAATTACATTGATAATATTTACTAACAAATTTAGTCAAGATATTTGTTGGTTCTTTTTTTAAAGTTCAACTATAGTAATGAATTGCTATATTTGGTGGTATAAAAATCACTAATAAAATTACTTAAAAATATAGCATCAACAGCAAGATTCTTTCTAATGATTTTTACATCGGTAGATCTATCAATAATTTTTTTTCGTACTGACAGAATTTACGTGTTTATACCGACATGGTAATATTTCATAGGTGTTTTGAATGTTTCGGTTGTGGCTCAAAATTCATTGGAGAAATTGGATGTGACCCTCGACAAGATATCACAACTTGGTGCAAATTCAAACAGCCGTCTATGGAGCATGCATAATTTTTCTTACTTCCAATTTATGATTTTATCTCATGTAAAAAGTTGGCCAATTATTTGACCAAAATGATTAGATTCCTACAGAAAAAGAAAGGGACTTGAAAACTATTTAGAAACTTAACATTTTTTGAGTGGAAATGAAATCGTTTCAACATTATTTATTTAATTTTAATAATTGAAAAGCTTTGAACAATATAAATGAATTCTACCATTAATTAAATTTTTATAGATATGCAAGTAATACTAAAGAGTATATGATTTGTTTCAGAATTGAAAATATTAAAAATTAAGTAACCTCCCTCTATCTCACACATATGCTTGGAATAAATCTTTCAGCATGACGACAAGTTGGATAAATGATATATTTCCACAAATTCAAGTTAAATTAATTCTAACATTTTAAAACTTATTTTACAAAAAAAAAAATCAATTATCAAATCAATTCAATCTACTTTCTAACATATCATTGGTTCCAAAAAGTTGTCCGGTTTAAATTGCTCAAGGGTTCTCAACATATTAATTCCCAATGTAGCTTGGCTTTCAAACATCCTTTCTACAATGTTGTTATGTTATGTAATAATGCCATGAAAGATCGTGATCACACAGACAGACCAACATAAAAGTTGTTTGTTTGTGCTTTTTCTGCAAAATATTTGGCAGAACTTGTAGAACTATGCAATATCATCAATTTCTGTTACCCAGCTAGCTGGGAGTTTTGATTGGCATGCCTGTAGCGCTTTCTGGGAAAAAAGTGGTTTCTTTGGATTTTCATCCGATGAGGAGTTTATAGGAATAATAGAGTTCATAACAACAGCAAAGCCTCCATCATTGATACAGTTCGTGAGCTCAAGTTTCATAAGAAGATCACTTCTTGATGATGTTATTCAGGATTCTAAGTATTTAATTTTGATGCATGTCAAATGTGGCACTCTGTTAGCAATTTCTCGTGAAAAAAAATAAATAAAAATCCCCAAAGGGCAACATTGAAGCCCAAAACCTAGGTCCTAATTAGGTTACATAAACAAGAAGGGAGAGGAAGGATTGAGAGAGAGATCAAAGACAGAGAAAGCCAGGTATTGAGCGATGGTTGGTCTTCTTTTTTTTGTCTGTAATTAACGAACTTTCAATTCCTTGAGCATATCAGCACTGTCAGTTCTTATATTTTGTGCTGACAGTAAACTTAGCCAACCAACTTTCAAGTTTCTAGAACTCTAATGCCCAAATGTTAGTTCCAGAGAAGAAAACAAATAGAAGGGCAGTTGAATTTTTTTAATATTTAGTAATTTTTTTAATATTTAGCTTTTTTTATTGACATTTTATTATACTTTTATATTTTTCTCGTTTTTCTTAATTCAGTGGAATTCATTAATTACACACACAAAGAGCACACGAGTGATTAATTAAGCACTGATCAAGGCTTAAAAAGAAAACAATTCAAATTGGAGAAAATAATTAAATAAATAAGAGCGCATGCAATGTGAAATAAACCCAAATTGACACAGCACAAATAGCCGTCCAAGATCTTACAAAAAAAAAATACTCCGATTTGTTTTCTTTTGCATAAAATTATTATATATTACCAAAGGCTTAAATTTGTTAAATGATCGTGCTCAGGAATAATTTTCTATGAATCATTTTCTTTTTAAAATTTATATTAATTCACACTATAGATATTTTATTATATGAACTCCAATATTACCATATTAAAATTTTGTATTAATTCAAAAGCAAAATTATATAGTTAATGTGATAATTCGAGAATTTTTTTTATATTAACTCGGTATTACAATGATTATAGCAAGAATTATTTATATTTCATTTTTAGCTAGCCTCCTTTTTAATTAGTGTAGTTATAAGTTCTAAAATTACACTAGAAAATAATATAAATTATATTTTGATATCTTATTTAATTTATTAGGTTGAAATAGTTTATTAACATGTAATGTGAGCCTATATAATTTTAAAGTTTTAAAAAAAATTCTTTTAAAAAATATGTTAGAAAATAATATAAATTATACTTAAAAATATCAACTATTATTATTTTAAAATGTTTCTTATGACAAATATAATTTCTCTAATTCTATTGATCTTTCAAAATAAAACTTCTCAGTAATATTGAGGTGGTGAGAACTTGGAAAGACAAAAAAGCGTTAGGAAATCTGAGTGCAACCATTTAATTTTCATAAATGTATGGGGTCCTGTCGGATAGTGATGAATGATGAAGTGGTCCTATTTATAGCTTGCACGTTCAATTCTATCTTCTGTATGTATTATTGGTACAATTCATTACAAATACAGTGATCTCAGACTGTTTGACAACGAATCTATGCATACCATCGATAATAAAAGCCAAGAGAAAGCAGTTCCGCAATCAGAGGACAGAGAGGAGGCAGTGAGAGCAGGAAGCGAGGGAGAAATGGGAAGAAAGCCAGGGTATTCAAAGGATGGTCTCAACAAAGGAGCATGGACACCTCTTGAAGATAAAATGCTTATGGATTATTTAAAGATCCATGGTGAAGGCAAATGGAGCAATATTGTCAGAGAAACAGGTAATTAACAAATGATGCTTACTTACTCTATACATGCTGTGCATGAGTAATAGAATGTTATTAGGATTGAAGAATTGGGCTGTATCTGATGCATGCATTCATTTTGTAGGACTTAAGAGATGTGGAAAGAGCTGCAGGCTTCGTTGGATGAATTATCTGAGACCTAATATAAAGAGAGGCAACTTCTCTGATGATGAAGAAGACCTCATTATCAGGCTGCATAAGCTCTTAGGCAACAGGTGTTGTGTCCATGCATTATTATTTCTTCAAAATGTTTTATTATTTATGGATATGAATGAGTAATACTTGGTGAATTGCTCCCTCTCTTTTTCGCCAGATGGTCTCTGATAGCAGGAAGACTTCCTGGACGAACAGATAATGAGATAAAGAATTATTGGCACACCACTATTGCTAAGAAGGCACAACATAGGCAACTCCTGGGGCAGCCGAAAGTCGATAGGAAACATATAGCATCGGGATCTCAAAAGCGGGCGGCGTCAAATTTAAAGAATCAGAGCACCATTGAATCACAGTGCACCACCGGGATGGTTGCTGCCACCACTACATTACAGGAAAACACAGCTCAAGATCATCAAGATGGTATTGCAATGCCAAAATCCACCAACAGCGACTTGCAACATGATATGCCTAAGACATATGAAAATGAATCATCCAGCAAGGGGTCTCAAAATGGGGCAGCATCAAATTTCAAGAATCAGAGCACCATCGAATCACAGTGCACTATCGGGGTGGTTGCTGCCACCCCTACATTACAAGAAAACACAGCTCAAGATCATCAAGATGGTATTGCAATGGAAAAATCTACCAGCAGCAACCTGCAATATCATATTCCTAAGACAAATGAAAATGAATCATCTAGCAAGGGGTTGGCATCTGGGGAGGATGATAATTCATCCAACATTATGATGGATTACGATTACATGGAGGACTTCAGCAGGATTCTTGATTCAGACTTCACAAGGTTTAGTGACATCCATGATATTATGAGCACTGGCCAGCATTCCAATAACACCATTGAGGTAAACGGCGATCATCATGGTGTCTCTATCAACGGATGCAAATCAAGAGAAACAGCGGATTTTGTCTCTATCAACGGATGCAAATCAAGAGAAACAGCGGAGTTTCCTGGGAAATTATTGGAGTCAGATCATTGGTCTAGCAATAAATGTGTTCAAGCTGACCAAGGTTTTGATTTCATGTCATTGCTTTCATTTCTTGATTCAACCGATGACGAATGGACAGCAGACGCTTTAGGTACTCAAATACTTTAGGTTGTTTTTATATCCTTCTTTTTCAAGAAATCTTGAGTCCGAATCTCAGCCTTGTAACGCAAAGATAAATAAAGCAAAGAAAAGCGTCTTGCACTGTGCATCGATCGATGTGGTACTAGATGCTGTAGCTGCATAAATGATTGAACTCTAGCTAATTCCAGCTTCTATCTAGCTAACACTTATTAATAATAAGTAATTAATACATATATATATATATATGGTTGTTTTATAAAATAATTTTTATATATTATAATAATCTAAAAATGAATTTATTTTATTTTTAAAATTTATTTTTATAAATCTATTGAAATGAATTTATTTTATTTTTAAAATTTATTCTTGAAATTAATATATTATAATAATCTAAAAATATAAAAAATGATTTTAAATAAAAATAATGAATTTTAACAAATTTTCGTATTGGTCGCCTTCCAAAACTGTGCTAGATTTGAAAGGTTACATGTAGCTCCTGTCACACTGTCCTCTCCTTTTTCTTGTTTTGAGCAATAAAAATAAAGTTTGAATCTTCATCGTCTAGCCACCTTGCGTCCTTCAATTTTTCAGAGTAATTCGTTTGAATTCATAATATTTATCCTTATTTATTTTGATTTACGTACGTTTGTCATTTCGGTCATGAGATATCATGTCAGAAGGTGGTCTGTGGAAACGGTAACCACTCGATATCTGTAAATAATTTATTGTTTATTTGGTTCCATTAAAAGGGACGGTCACGTCGCCAAAACTAAGAAAAACGCGAGTAATTAACTAGAGAAAAAGAGAAGAATATTCTTTCACTCATAGAAAAATAAAAAATAATATAAGTGATCCCCGTGAAAGAAAATCGACTTCGAAAGAAGTCAAAAATTTTAAGTTCAGGGTTGTACAGGTTATTTAAAATGATTTAAAAATACTTTTTTGATATTATATGAAAGCCGCGTGATTAAAAGTTGGAATCTATTATTTATTATATTTTTATAATTAAATTAAAAATTAGCACAGAAAATTAATGATTTCATGTAAGTTAAAAATTATCACATTTTTTTATTTTTTTTGTTTAAAAAAACACTATCAATTTACTTGGTTACCACTTAAACCTAAGAATTTTAAACTTGAGTCTAATGGTTTATTCTTTTTTTCAATGTAGTCATTTTATAAATGTGGAATAAATACAAAGGTATTTTTGTATTTTAAAAAAAAATTACTATTTTAAAAATAAATGCATGGTAAATTTACTTGGTTACCTCTAGAATGATAAATTCTTAATTTGATTTTTTTTCCAAAACAATATTATTTTAATTTTTTAATGTAAAAATATTGATTTAATCCATCTAGATTAACCTATTCAACTCATCATTTAGGATATTATAATCAAAATCACAAATTAAATTATAAAATTATAAAATTTTACAAGTTAATAAACATCTAACGTGTAAGTTAGGATTAAAAATTTAAAAATTAATAAAATCTTACTTGATTCATATAGAATCAATTAAAATCATAATTTTTATATAAAGAATAAGTAATTTCAAATTAACTCCCTTTTCTCAATAATTGTAATAATCTATGCCTCCAGTGCAAGACCAACAGCTCCCTTTTCTCCCAGATCTCTTTCTGGTGATGAAGCACGCTTTTGTGCAGATTGCTTTAGAAGTAATATCTATGGGAAGTTCAAGCTTACTGTTACTTCTCATGCCATGATTTCTCCTTCTGATAATGTTCCTGTTGCTTTCTCGGGCGACCCTTCCTCCAGATTTTCCATTTTTTTCTTTTCCCTGTAAATTAAAACATGGTGTGTTTTTTTTTTATTATTATTAAATAGTGCGATCATATTTTTATTGGCTTTTTATGAAGAGATTTTTGTTGGGCTCTCAAATAATTTTAAAGGGTGGGATTTTGGTTTGTTAATATCATTATCGGAATAAACATTAAAATCAAAGACACTACCTTTTCTTGCTTCAGTCAAGAAATTTAAATACCCATGGGATTCCTTTTCACTAGTTGTGTTCGAATTTGTTTTGTAAGCAAGCATATGGTTTAAATCGTTATACTAATAATTCTTTAGATGATACGTAATGATCTTTATAAAAGTCTTGAAAATAATAAGAAAAACAAAGATATGAGCTAATTTTAGTTAATATAATACACCAACAAATTATTTGTTTGTTTTAGAGTTATTAATCTTTAATTAATGAAATTTTATGAGTATTTTCAAATTAATTACTTAAATTATATATGATTTTTTATTTGAATTACTTGGAATTTTGTATTGTTTATTTTATTTTTGTGTTAGCTATATTATACTATTATTTATTAATTGACTAGAATTATTAATATATAATTAATTAAAAATTATTTATAATTTTATAATTTAAATGTATGTTGTAATTTTTGTATGGTGTTAATAAGATATTTTTTTTAGATTAATATAAATATCTGTGCTAACTTGTATATATCACAATTAATCTCATGAATATTAAAATTAATAATTATATAAGTTTTCAGTGAATAATCAAAAATTTAACCATGAAACTATAAAAAAATAAACTCTTTAATTCTAAATTTTTACTAGTGATGGACACCTAAATAATTATTTTAATAAAACATTTTAAGTAACCTTGACGAAGGGCAAGAGCGACTTGGTCATGTGCCAGAAATATTGGTGATTAAGATTAAGAGAAGTGGAATTCGTTCATTTATTTATTATCATTTTGACTAAAGGGAGCACAAAGTCTTGGATTTCAACAAACAAAATCTAGGCGTGGAATTTAATTTTTTTCAATATTACTGAAAGCACTGGACAAAAATACATTGATTACAAAACATCAGATGAAGTGGTGGAGGTCTCAGTTTCCAACCTCTGTCGTGTACAAAAAAAGGTGGTTTGTACTAGGATCTATGTGTCCAAGCTATTGTAGCCTAATAATTACCAGTTTATGGCGGCGTTTCACGTTAAAAAAAACTTCGTTTTTAATGTTTTTTTTTTTTAAGTTTAAACGGTCGTTTTTACCAAGCAGACACGCATGATTAAAGAGGACGTAAGCAAGGGATTTGTTTTATGAAAAGCAATTTTAAAGGAATTATTTTTAAAACATTTTATATTGTTTTTGTTATTAAAAAACTGATCAGTATAAAATATTTCCTGGTTAATAAAAACTGTCAAAAAAAATTTAATTTAATTTTAAAAAATATATTTTTATTATTTTAGATGAAAAATAATTTTTAAAAATTATAAAAAATTTAAAAATATCATATTCTGATTACATCAAACTTTTACTCTTTTTGAATAGTCTTTTTCTAGTTTTTTTTCTTTCCCTGTAAATTAATACATGATATTTTTTTATAATTAAATAGTTTGACCATATTTTTATTGGTTTTTTTTAAGAGATAAATATTAAAATCAAAGACACTACCTTTTCTTGCTTCAGTCAAGAAATTTAAATACCCATGAGATTCCTTTCACTAGTTGTGTTCGAAATTGTTTTGTAAATAACCATATGGTTTGATTCGTTATACTAATAATTCTTTATATGATATGTAATGATCTTTATGAATCTTGAAAATAAAATAAAATAACAAACATATTAGCTAATTTTAGTTAATATAACACACCAACAAATTATTTTTTATTTTAAATTTATTAATTTTTAATTAAGAAAATTTTATGGGTATTTTTAAATTAATTATTTAAACTATATATGATTTTTTATTTGAAGTACATGGAATTTTGTATTGTTTATTTTGCTTTTGTTTTATTTATATTATATTATTATTTTCAATTTGGATGAAATTATTAATATATAATTAATTAAAAAATTATTTATAATTTTATAATTTATATTTATATTATATTTTTTATACCATGTTAAAAAGATATTTTTTGTAACCTTGATGCAGGACTGGTCATGTGTCAGAAATATCTGGTTTAATAACTTTGATTGAGATTAAGTGGAATTCATTCATTCATTTATTTATTTATTTATTATCATTTTGACGAAAGGGAGCACAAAGTCTTGGGTTTCAACAAATAAAATCTAGGCGTGGAATTTAATGTTTTTTTTTTCAATATTACTGAAAGCATTGAGCAAAAATACATTGATTACAAAACATCAAATGAAGTTGTAGAGATCTCAGTTTCAAAACTCTGTCTTGTACCAACAAAAGGTAGTTTGTACTAGTATCTACATGTCCAAGCTATTGTGGCCTAGTATGTACCCGTTTATGACAGATTTTGTTTTTTTATATTTTTTTTATTTAGTTTAAACTATCGTTTTCCTGAATATACGTAGCTGATTAGAATGTACGTTTGTTTGTTAAAAAATAAATTTTTAATAGATTATTTTTTAAATTATTTTATATTTTTTATTATTAAAGAAATTAATTAATAAAAAATATTTTTTAGTTAATAAAAATAATATTTCATTAAAGAATTAATTTGATTTTCAGGAATTTTTTTATTTTGGATGAAAAATACTTTCTAAAAATTATAAAAAATTTAAAAATATTATAATATTTCTGCTGATTATGTGAAATTTGATCCTTAAATTTTTTATTGTTATATATATTTTTTTTTAATTTCATCACTTAAAATTTAATTTAATTGAATTTTTATATTAACTAAAATCTTTATTTTTATGATTGTTATTTATTTTTCTCTTATCATTTTTTTAATTAATTTTTTTTATCTATCAAACTTGATTCTTATTTTTTTGATTGTTACTTATTTTATTTAAAATAATTTATAAAATTATAATTATAATTATTTTAATTTCATCATCTTTCTATTTTTTATCTCTATTATTTTAATTATTATTTATTTTATTTGAGATAATTTATAAAATTAAATTTTTTTCAATTCTATTCTCATTCAACTCTTTAATTCGTACGATTTGTTTCTTATTATTTTAATAAACTTGAAAAAAATAAAATATTAATAAGTTATTTTTCAGTTTATTTTTCATAACACAACCAAATACTAAAAAATATTTTTTAATTTATTTTTTATCACACTACTAAACATTAAAAAAAATTATTTTTAAAAAATTTATTTTTTAAAACAATCACTTTAAAAAAATAATTTTTCTACTAACAAACAGTCATAAATTTTAAATTTTAACTATGTTCCAGCAATATTCTAGCAACTAACTTGTTCGCTGTAAAAATTTGGAAGGTGGTCACATGCTGCAAGTAGTTTCTATCACACTGTCCTTCTTCCTTCTTCCTATTGATTCAGGCAATGAAAATGAAATGGAATCTTAGCCATAATCCCAACTCTGTACCTGTACATTTTGCACTAGTAAGGCTGCCCGGCTGTCTTATCTCTTTTGAAGCATCATTGCGAGAGCTATTATTGCAAGTATAATTTAGCAATGACATTAACTTTTGTTGTTGCTGCATATCATCGTTAATTTGTGATGTTTCTTAATGAACATTTACATATCAGATTCTCGTAAACATATACTATGATTGTCACTCCTGTCGCTGTACATAATCACTCTTATAATTATGAATAATTATATATTGCCTAAACATATAAAAATAAACGGCACTCATAGTATTATCAAAACGAGAGTGTAGTAGGAAAAACATAAAAATAAAAAAATAATAATAATATTTTAATATATTTTCAAGCTAAAACTATTTTAAAAAACAAAATTTATTATTATTATTATTATTATTATTATTATTATATATAAAACAAGAGTAAATGAATGTAATTTAATAAATGGCACACATAAATCAAGAAAGAGTTCGATATTATTAAAATCATTGCATAAATACGATTTATAAATATGTGGTGAAAGGGATGCGTGCTTGATCTGCAAATGACATTGTAAAATGTAAGGACAATGCATCATCGTCCATACAAATTATTTTGTGAAGGAAAATGGGTTGGGATGCCTGCCTTTTTCCTATAGTGTAGATTCTCTTTGTATTTTTTTTTATCATAAGAATCCAAGGTAAATGGATAGTGGAATATTTTTTTTCTTTTGTTTCATTATAAGCTTTTAATACTGAATAATCAGTATTGTTAATTATCATGCGCATGTAAGGAGTTATATTAATTGTTGTATTTTAGAGGTACATCATATTTTTCAAACCAGCTCCACGACACACTAAAACTAATTAAATTTAACTATTTAATTATTTTTTAAAAAAAGGTTTTCTTAATTCTCTGCTGATTCAATAACCAATCCTAGAATTAATATTTTAAAAAATATATATTTTCTTTAATATACTAGATTAGATGTGGGAAGTTTTTCATAAGATAATTTTTTTAAAAAATAATTTCAGTTAACATACAAATTAAATATAAACTTCAAGAAAGCTTGTAGGAGATGAAATTAAATTCTATAAATATACACATCATTGGAAGAAATAATTTTGTTTTTATAAATTTCTTAGCTTCGTTATATTTATGAATGTGATCTCAACTTTCAAGAGATAGCTTTATAATAAAAGTTGCTGGTAAATTAATCACGAAAATATAAAATTGATGGCAATTAATCGTGGAGGAGAGACCATTTGGTTTGACAGTACAGCCTTGGAATGGTTGGAGCTAGCCGTAGGAGTTGGAGGCCGAGAAGCTAACACTTCTGTCATCTATTGGAAAGAGCAAGATAATTCAGGAGACCTCAAAAATTACTTTCACATCATAATTAGGAACAAATTGTAATAAATTAAGCTTAAAATCAATCATAATTAGCAGCAGCATGAGCTGACTGTAACCAAAACAGCTGTCATTAGACTTGCTTTAGAGCCCGCAGCTGTGTTTTATTTAAAACGTACAAAATAAAAAGATATATTATTTATCAGGACCCATAGCTTTTTCGGAAAGGCATTATTTGAAAAACAATAATTTTATATTTTTTTTATTCTTCATGTTAATTGTATTTTTCAGTAAATAATATAATTAACATAAATAGTGTATTTTTTTTTATTTACTTGCACTGCATGGACACTTTTTTTATATTAATTTTTTTAATATTTAAAAAATAACTAGTTTAGAGTGAATTTTATATATAATAATATTTTATCTAATTTTATTACACGCTAAAAAATTATAATTTTTGTCGGATGTATTTCGAACGTAATGGAATTATAGATGATTTCATGAAATAATAAAAAATATTTTATATAAAGTATGATTTATTTCATGATATAATAGCAATAGTTAAATCTATAATATTTAAATTAAAAATTATCAATATTAATATATATTTTTAAATTATTTTATAACCTTAATTTTAAAAGAATTCTTAACCAAATACATTAAACTACTTTTTATTCAACATTAATTTCAACTAAAGTTTTAACCAAACATCTATTTTTTCAAATCAACCTCAACTAAAAATATTTTTTATAAAACAATTATTTTCAAATCATAATCACAACAACTACTACAACACAAAACACACTCTAAACTAGATAAGTTTTTGGGTGAAAGTTAATTCAATAAAATCTAACTTTATTTATTAATAAAATGTTGTTCTAACAATGAAAATATTGTTATATCTTTATAAGAGTGAGAATACAAATTAGATATCTAGAAAACATACTTTTTAGGAGGGATAGTTATAAATCTTAAACGAGACTAGTCTTATTTTTTAAAAGGGTGCGTGAATATTCGGGTAAAAACAAAAAAAAATCAATTTTATTTAAAAAAAATCAAAACATCATTTTATTTTATTTTAATTTATTTGTTTATTTTAAAATGATATTTTTTTTAATTATTAACCAAAATTAATCATTTCAATCCAATATCCAGATCTGCTAGCGAATCACGATAAAGGCTGGATTTAATAAATTTGAGGAAAACTCATCGAAGGTTGGCATTTCCAATGCCAATAAAATTCAAAGATGAGAACTCAAAATCCTCGAGACTCTAAAAAAACTCGAGGCAACACTGGATCGGACAAGGATATGGATTGGGACTAAGCGACAGGATCGAATTTATTTATTTTTTGCCCATGAAATGTAGATCAAAGTTTGGACCTTTAACTGGGTTCTGAGTGTTAATCTGGGCTAGGTTGATTCTACAGTCATACTTTGCATTGTAAGGGACATGAACCCAGTTGGCTAAGCAGTGTCAGCCCATTAGAACTTTACAAGTAATTCATTTGCTGAGTTGAGGACTTTTGTTTAAGATATAGCCACCCTTTCTTCAGCTAGCTAGTTGGTCTACCAAATATTTCACCACAAGCCCAACTCCAGTTGCTCGAGTTAGGGTTCATGGTCATGATATAGACTTGTCTATGTTTATGCAATGAGAAGAAAAGAAAAAACAAAAAAAAAATAGACCAAGGTTTCAGCAAATTAATGTTGGGGTGTTTTCTATAACATGATACATTTTTTCATGTCTAGTTTTCTTTTCTCTTTTCAGTTTTCAATGAGAAATTAGAAAATGTGTTCATTTTTTGAACACAAAAACGAATTTGTTGAACAAATAAAAAAATTAAAACCATTACAATAATCATCTTAATATCTTATGTCTATAATAATTTAATTATTCATTCAAATTAAGATCATCATGAAAAATTTATATTATCAACTTAAAAAAATCTTTATATTTGATTTATAATATAAATAAATAAATTTATGACACTAACCAAATATAAAAATATAAAAAAATGATTTTAAATTTTTTACATTGCCAAAAAGTATTTGTATATAAAATAAAAAAAAAGGTATTATTATTGTCTTTTTTTCATTTAACCAAAAAAGTGAAAAACCTGTTAAATAAAGCTATGAAGAACCTGTAAAATATATTTTTCAAACTCGTACAAACTGAAGAAACTACTTTTTCATTTTTATGAACAGAGAAATATTGTATTTGAACATAAAACTTTAATTTTCCTTTTTATTAACTCAAAATTCTTAAAGTATTATAATATTACTTTGTATCTCGACGGCTTCTACATCAATTTCTCCCTTCAAATTTGAAGATTAAACCTTTTTATAGGTCCATAAACAGCGATCAATATGAGTATTCTCTTCGTAATTAATTACTCTTTCTTTGTGTTTTGGGACTAAGAATTGCTTGAAATAATACCACTAGCCATGAAATTTATGAAAACTTGAGAAATAGAGACAAGGCATGAAATTGATCATATCTTGGTCAATTCTTGCTTTGATTTGTAGACATCAATCTTGGGTGTGAATGGAACTAAGCTATGGCTAGTGTGGTCACAAGGCTAAGAACCCGTTGGTGGGGGGGGGTTTCCTTTCTGAAAAATACATGAAGCTCAACTCTTTTTAGTGATGTGCCACGTGCATAGCCACACTCTTGACCCACATGTGATTTGGACACGTGGCATCAACCCTTTGGTTTGTGATGCACTGTTGGGATCCAGTGCTTCACGTGAAGCCCCATCAGCCTATTCCCACTTCTTTGGGGGTGGCCGGGGGGACCTTCACCTAATTAATTCTTCCTCTTGGCTAATTAAATCATCAAAGCAATAAGATATATAGACCATTAATTGTCTCCATTTCTCTCTCTACACATGATTGATTGCATGATTCATTCTCTTCTCTTTATTTTTAAGAGAAATGATTTCATTCATGTATAGCAACAATGGCGCCATGCACGTTTAAAGGACACATGTTAATTAAGATATATATTAATGTTTTAAAAATGAAAAAAAGGGACTTGATGTGTTCAGATTTTGGAACTTTGTACGTGAGAGGTTTAGGAATGGATGGAACTCGTTAAGAAGAAGGGCCGGGGATGAAACTGAAAATAACCATTGCCTGATAGAGCTGCTTCTTTTTTTCTTATGCAATCCGAATCCAAAACATATCATCTCAAAATTAGCAATGCCTATATTCAATTGAGTTCTTACACCTCAAAATCATCCAAGATGAAAGAGGAATCAACACAAGAGTCTTAATTATTATATTTATTATCTAAACCAAAAACAATTATCACATCAATTTAACATTATATAATTTCCCACTATTAATTAAGACTTAATTGAATCTCTCAAAATATTGGGAAGTCAATATTCTTCTTCTTCTTCTTCTTATTACAAGGCAGATGCTAATTAGAACAGTCACGCGATTAAACATTATGAAGCCCTTCTAGTTCTCTTGTTAAGAATTTAATTTTCTTCTCTTAGTATTTGGTGCATATTTTTGAAAACATGTTCTCTTATCACTTTTTCATTCTTAATTTATTTTTCACTGATTTGCAGGAA
>NW_011499985.1:482526-486045 GCF_000495115.2 Populus euphratica
CAGGAATGCTTAAGCTGTAACTAGTGTTTTTTTTGTTTTTTTTTCTTTTATATATGTTGGCATGATTCCCTGAGTACATGGGATCATGCCAAACACTTTTATACAAAGGCAGCATCAATCGATCCCCCTTCTCCTGTAGTTTAGCTAGTAACCAATACACATATGTCACACCATCAAACTCATATTGCCAATGTCTCTTGTATAGAAACAGCCATCAATTCGATTAATTGGGCTGACATATCTCAAGATATTGGAACAAGTTCTTCTATTCCCCAATGAAAAAGAAGAATTATCAAACTATATATAGATGATAAATTTCTGTGTACGAAAAGTAAAGGAAGCCAACTCATGAACTTGGTTATTCGAGAACACAACATTACAAATCTACAATAGAAAACCTTAACATGAGGTTTCAAACTTGTTTTAGTACATACCAAACGAAGGAACGACCTGAACTTAGTTCCAATTATTATTCCTACACGCTGGGAAATTAAAAAAAAAAAAAAAAAAAGCACACCGAATTTCGAAAACAAACAATGTCCTAGCTAGGGGAAATAAACTGGCAAAGCACGCTCACTCTATGATAAGGACGACAGCATGAGGAAAGGTCTAGCTAGAGAAACATAATAGAGAGCTTACATATCTCTAACATGGAAAATGTTAGGGTTCTTAATGACAATATCGTACATGTAGACAGAGTTGAACTTGGAGAAGTCCCTAGGAAGAGAGATCAGGTCAATGGAAGATTGCTTGTGGAATTGGAAGAGGTCAGGGTCACCTCCATAGTACCTCTCCCATCCTAACTCGTTCAAGATTTGTTCAAGGGAAGAGTATGAGGATACCACTTGGCCTGATGGCAAGTGCACCAATACCTTTCTCCTTGAACCACCTCCATTCCCTCCATTAGATTCCGCTGCAGGGTTCTCCACCAGGCGAATTACACCATTGTTTTTGAAAAACCAAACTCCTGACATTTTCTTTGAAAAATTAGTCTTTTGATGCAGTGCTTGGTTGTGTTAGGGTTTTAGCTAAGAAGAGAGTAGTAGCTCGAGGATTGGTGAGTGAAGGAGGGAAGAGGAGGGGGGGTATTTATTTGTGTCGTTGGGCAGAAAAAACAAGAGGAAAATACTCTAGGAGTGGGGTTTAAAGTAGGGTTTATGATATCGGGCATGTTTGGCTTTGGTATAGAATCTAGATATAGTAGGTCCTTATGGCATTAAATATATTAGGTTACAAGGATGCTCCTAGGGTGTCGTTTTGGGCACATGTGCCATCCGCGGGGTTGGCTTAGGAGAATCCATATAGGTTGTGGAAGCTATAGTTTGCTTTAGAATAGAGAATCTCTTGGGACACTAGTTTTCATGAGGACTACTTCGCAAAAATTATACAGTTCTTTCCAAAGTCAATCAACAAAAGATGTTTGCACCCATTTACATCACGAGATGTCCACGTGAAGAGAGTGAATGTGTGAGGTTGGGAGATGAGGTAAAATTTCTGCGCTGGTGGGTTAAGTGGCTTTTGGGAGCTTTCTTTTTGCTGATTACTACTCATCATTGGAGAAAGATGGAAACCTTAAAGGTGTTTTTAGAGCTTTTGTCGTCAATTCCCCATTTGTCATTAATTAGTTCTGGTATTCCTAGAAACAAATTGTTGCTATAGCCAGCCAGCCAGGGGCTATCAGCCACAAGATCAGAAATTAAAAGAAATTGAATTCAATTCTCTAAGATTCATGGGCATTCATACTGTAATTAGATCTTCCCATCATATGTAGTTCTCTTTTCTTTTCACTATTTTTCAAAATATAAATAAAAAGGAATATAAAATCGACAAAAGAAAATTGGATTATAATTGGATTTAAATATATTTTTTCCCCAAATTAATAGGTAAACTTGATCAACTTGACACTTCATATTACTCCTAACATTATAATTAGTTATGATTACTTAGAATAGTTTAAATCTCTTAAACAGATGTGGAATTTTTTTTTTTTGAAATAACAAATGATTTAATTAAATTAAGACTTGATGCTCTTAGAAAATATATTCATGTTGTATTATTGGATACATTTTTTCTTTAGGATCGAGTGGTAGTGTTGAATAAGCTTGATTGTATCGAAAATAGGCTATCTACAGTACTATATATATTACTTTTTGAAGCGTGGATAGAGATTTAATTAATTATGTTGGCATGATGGTAAAACCCATATCCAAATAGGCAGAACTTCATGTAATCATCAAAAAATTAGACTATTATAAATATAAAAAAATTCCATATCCAAATCACACATACAATTGGTCATGTTGATGTGGCCGGGTTCGCACATAGATTTGTCATGACAACCACAAAAGTTTCTGATGACAAGCTAGTGATAATCGCCAGTACTTTTATTCTACTCGATCGTTACCTTCATGTTTTGGTCATTGACATGATTGGACTATATATTGAAAAGACGATTCCTGGGATAATGTTCCGGTATCTAAATGCTTTTAGCTAGGTTTATTTAATGATTTTGTTTGTCGATTGTTGCATATAACTAGTTCTATCATAGAGTTTTCTCCAGCGTTTTTGCAATATCATAGTCAATTCATCGACCCTAAAGTGATACGTCCTCGAAAGGACCACCATACACATATAGAAAGAGCAAGGCTTTCTATAACATTAGCATAATGCATGTTATTTTTCATCTCTGCTCACAAAAACTTGCATGCTACAATGTATACATTTGCTATGTTGCCCACATGAGGTCACATGGGCTCAAATGGTCCATGAATGTGACTCCTTACCCCCAGAGTCTTGTCAAAATCTCATCCTTCAAAATGTTGGGTATTTATCGATGGTCTTGTCAGAAATGTCTGTCGAAATGGATACATTTGTAATGGTAAGCACATTCACTTCTTATCTTGTTTCCATTCAAGTTACCCTTTTCAAGGATGTGTTTTATAAACGTTAGATTTACATATATGTGCCTCTTTATCAGTTTATTCTGTATTAAATATGGATTAATTATTATGTCCCAAGGCAATACAGCAATATATCTCAATATCTATTAAATAATATTTTAAAATAATTTTACATTACTCCATCACACATTTCACATTCATCATAAATTTACCAATATTATATAATCAAGATCTCGGAGCAAGATTACAAAAGCCGTAAAGAACAAAATTATGCAAGCATGGATCAATTTTGTTGGATAATCATTAAGATTATATTGAAATGACTATCAAGTTAATAGTCAAAGTAAAATACAAGGACATAACAAAAAAAAAATATATAAAAAAAAACTGAGCTGATACAACAAAAAATAAAGAAACTATCTAATATTTTTTATTACATTATAATTTAATGCCATCAAGAGATTTTAAAAGATCATTTCCTGTAAAAATAAAGTTTAAATTCAAAATATATAATTCAATAATAATTCAATAAAAGATAATAAAAAAACAATCAAACAAGTTTATAATTCTTTTCTCAAGAATAATTTTATTTCTTAACAGCTAAATTTCTCGTCGTGTA
>NW_011499985.1:486093-491151 GCF_000495115.2 Populus euphratica
GTAGTACTATGGGAGATTATTCTCCAAGCTAATATTTGGAATTTGCGGATCAATTAATAGAGTATTGATTATTCTCCTGCATGATCAGTCACGACCTGTTAAAACAAGGAAAAAAGAGAATGGACAAACAACGCAGTCCTAGATTATGTTTTGGAAGACTCTGTGGGATAGTGTGGTCCTGAACTCTCTCAAACCTTTTGATTCCAGTTCCCCATTGTGAAGTTACTGAGAATTTGTGCATGCCTTTAACAATCCAAACCCTCAAGAAGAAGGTCAACCTTTGCTGCTCTTGTTCCTCTTTAGGCATACCACAAAGTCCTAATTGACACAAACCCTGTTTGTGTGTGTGTGTGTGCATATATTATGATTTGGTGAAACCCTAAGTGATGCCGACATCCTTCTATGTTTTTTTTATAACACCATCCCCCCACCACCCTCTCCAGCTCCATCTGTCATGCATTTCTTTATTTTATTTTTCCTGGGCATGAAAAAAGATATGTACACTTCAGAAGAAAATGAAAAAATAAAATTTGTGATTCCGTTTATCATTAGGATTTGGATCAACTTTTAACATTGTCACACCACATATGACTTTTTAGTTCTAGGTGATTCCAACCACAGCTGTTATGCTGGAAACAAGCATTTCAAGGACCAAAAGAGAATGAGAGAATCATACTGCTAATTCCCAGTGTTAATTTATCCCCTTTTCCATACACATGATCAGCACATCAATGTTGTGTTTATGATCAATAATATGCACGCAGGACAAACTTTTCACCAGCTTATCTAATATTTTAAATAGCACGATCTTACTTATATTATCCTTAGGTTTGTGTATAGTTAGTGTTCTAATATAAAAAAAAAAAAAAAAAAAAACAAAAATTTATTTAGTTGAAGATATAAAAATAAATTTGTTTTTATAATAATTTTTGAACGAATTTCTTTCATCTCTAAATAACAATTTTATCATAATTATCTTTATATTTTTTATTTTAAAACAACAATTAAACACTATTTTAATTTATCAGAATATGTGTAGGAGAGAAACATGATTTCGTATGCCAATCTAAGGACAGCGACATGTAGAGAGAAAATCTATCCATATACCTATCAGTTCATATGTAATTGGTTTAAATTAAATCCAAATAAAAAGACTTAATCTCATTAAAAAATTACATGCTATAAAAATAAAAAATAAAAAAATTACCTGAAGATACTATAAAAATCAAAACTGGATAAAAAGGAAATGCACAGGGCCGGTGACATGCACCCTAGGGCATCGGAGAGAGACAGAACCAGAGAAAATAAGCTTGCATGGAATAAGGAACAGGACAACATATGTAAAGGAAGGTGCTTAGCTAGTTTGCACCAAGATACATCGTTTTGTCGTATCCATGTCAATCCTAATCATTTACTTGTCTGCTCATGAATTTGCTAGAATTTTGGAGGACGACAAAATCATATCGTCAAGAATTCCCCCTTTTCTTTTTTTTTTATCCTCGTGCTTCAGCCAGTATTTCAGCCTCCTTTTAATCCTCACTTTCTAGCTACAAAGGGGATTTGGATGGCTGGGCGGGACAATTTTACCACTTTCATGATCCTTATCAATAGGCTTTGTTTTTATCCAATTCCCATTGAGAATCAAAAGAAAAGGGTATAGCGTGTCGCTTTGATATGTATATGTCATGCTGATCATCAAAACCTAATAATTTGAAATTTTTGTGTTTAATTTTCAAACTAATTTCATCCAATGGGGTCTGTAGATTGGCTATTTCTTAAGGCTATGATGTCAATTGCAGCATAAACTGTTTAATGTTATAATACTGGTTATGAGAATCTAATTGTTTTTATATAAGTACTCTGTGGGTTAAAACCGATCTGATTTTATTTTTTAGTGAAAGCTAGAATGGTTATTTAGAGTTATTTTTTATAGTATTTGATTATTATCTTGGAATATAAAAGATGGTATAAAAAATATATTTGTATTTCCTATTTTGAATGAAAATTTATTTCAAAATTGTTCTATAAACATATGTTTACTCGATCTTTATGTTTACAAATAACGATGAAGATGTGCTTGGCGGCTATGATCTCATCATAGAGAATGTTGAGAGAGCAAAAGGGGGGAGGGTTTGGGGACCCTTGAAGGGATGTGTACCTAATCACATTCACAATTATTTACTAAAAAGGTTTTGTAAGGAAATTGGCCCTTCGAGGTATAAATACCCGACAACCCAAGGATTATCATTGACTTAATTAGTTAATTAAACTATAGTTAAGCAATCTTATGGAAGACAACGTGTATTAGCCCTTACCTTTTCTTCTCTTTTTCTTAGAGAGCGATCCAATTACCTGTGCACAAAAACCATCAAAGAGTTCGACAGAATTCTATAGAAGAGCAACAAGCAATATATTAAGAGTAGACAGCATATGTGCTTACTAACATTTGGGGCACTTATTAACATATTAGTCACGTAAAGCAAGATTAAGAGAATAGTACCAAAGTTAAAGGCTATTAGATGAGGTATAACTCGAATTAGCAGGAAGTACCGTGAAGAAATCTAGCTTTCAGGGGAATATTGGAAAAGTTGAAAGGAGATGGAACAAGAATTACATTGGGATTGATTAATTCTTAATTACTTTGTTAAATATTAGAGCAATCTTTATTTGGTACAGCCATATTCCCATTCATTCATCCAAGAAGAATAAATACGGCGTGCAATGAGAAGGGTATTTATTCCTTTTAACTTACTAGACTTTATTAAACCTATCTTTTGAAATGGTTTTATTTTTTAATGATTAATTTTGAGAGCGACTCTGAATTACGTGTATTAGAAGGTCATGAAAGCTCGGAAAAGTATCCCCACTAAATATTAATTATAAAAATCATATATTCATATCAGTGCTGAACACCTACTTAATGATTATAAAGTAAATGATATTGTCTATCTATATCATATTCGATCCTTTTTTCTATTTAAAATTAATATTTATTTGTTCTAAACAATACACAATTATAATTTATAAAAGATATCAATCAAATATAATTTCTTATCTCGAACCTTCTTTGATGTAATTTGGTATAATTGTGTTTTTAAATAATGAAAATATATCAATTTTAAATATGTAAAAACACTCAAATTTACTGATATTAACTTCTAAGGATAATAATAGTAATTGTAGCCCACAAGAAAAATAGATTATTTACATATATATATATATACACAAGAATTTTTAAGAGATTAAAATTATTTTTCATATATGTGTTAATGTTTAATTAGTATTATAAATTTACATTTCATTATAAATATAATATAAAATCTTATGTTAACTAACCGACTAAAGCCTCCCTAATGCGGGGATTATTCCTGTTCTTGTTATTATTATAGATATTGTCAATAAATCATCATCACCGATGCTAAAAAGGCACCCTTAGGCTTCTTTGAAACTGAAGTTCGTGGACTTCGAATTCCTAATCTACAAAATGGCCTGTTCATTTATGGGTTTGATTTCCCTACCCAATTCTCCAAGCCCAACACTTTGCTTGACCAAAAATAGCCCAACATGAGCTCATAACCAATTTTGATGGGATTAAATTTTGCCCCATTCCATGTCTGTTCAATCATTTGCTTCCCTTTTGTTCATCTCATGACATCCCCTTAATTAGGAAATAATTTAAACATGAACACCGAGTAACTGTCATTGCTTTCAATGGCTTAGAAATATCATGGCAATATTATCAACATTAAAGCTATTAAATCTAATTTTACTTGGATCATAAACTTGAAAAGTTAATTCTATTTAATTTAAAATTATATTTTTTAAAAAATTATCTGAGTTTTGATTAGATCTCATTATCAAGTTATATTGAGTTATATCACACCTAATTTAATTTGAAATTTAGGTTAAATTAAAAATAAGTTAAAAAATTATCGAGTTTCATCTGATTTAAAATATAAATAATCTTAGTTTAGATAATATTATCAAATAAAATGTCTATTATTATAAAATTAGTACTCAAACTTGTTAGGAAATTGGAATTGGAAATAGGAAACAAGGGTTAGATTAATTAGATGGAAGGTTAGGTATTTATCTGTTATATCACACTTAATTTAATTTGAAATTTAGGTTAAATTAAAAATAAGTTAGAAAATTATCGAGTTTCATCTGATTTAAAATATAAATAATCTCATTTTAGATAATATTATCAAATAAAATGTCTATTATTATAAAATTAGTACTCAAACTTGTTAGGAAATTGGAATTGGAAATAGGAAATAAGGGTTAGATTAATTAGATGGAAGGTTAGGTATTTACAGAGCAATCCTGACAACACTGAAATAGAAAGCTCTAAATTTAGTCCTTGAAAGCATTTCTAATAATCAACAACTCTCTAAAATCACGTTCCATTGTTAAAGCCCAACCAAACAACACATCATGATTGATGACATGCAAATTCGAAACCTCATATATCCTGATCTGTAAGAGAAATTCATTCTCGGCCATCAATTGGTCAGCATCTTATTTCTGGTCAGCATCTCAACATGCCTATAAAGGTCTCAGCATTTTCTGCTTCGAATTCCAACAGAAGAGGCAATAATATTAATAATAAGGAGGAAGGGTTTGGCAGCATCCTTTCATAAAGATGGATTCCAAGGTCTCTTCCCTCCTCTTCATTGCAATCTTGTGCTTAATCTCCTCAACCTCCACGGCCTTCAACATCACCAAGATCCTTGCACAATACCCTGAGTTTGTTGGCTTCAATGATCTCCTAACCCAAAGCGGGCTCGCCAAGGAAATGAGCAGCCGAGAAACCATCACTGTGCTTGCTCTCGATAATAGCTCCATTGGTGGGCTCAATGGAAGACCCTTGGACATTGCCAAGAGGATCTTGAGTGCGCATGTAATTCTTGATTACTATGATCAAATAAAGCTTTCAAAACTTAAAAAGGCCAGCACTATCGTCACCACCTTGTACCAAGCTAGTGGCGCTGCAGATGATCGACAAGGTTTCTTGAATATTAGCAGAACTGCTGAGGGAATCAAATTCGGTTCAGC
>NW_011499985.1:491166-529987 GCF_000495115.2 Populus euphratica
GCGGCTGAGGGAATCAAATTCAGTTCAGCAGTGAAAGGTGCTCCTCTCGTCGCATCACTTGTGAAACCCGTATACGCACAGCCTTATAACATTTCGGTGCTCCAAGTCAGCGAACCTATTGAGGCTCCAGGGATTGAGAACATGGCTCCTCCACCACCGCCTGCTGCCGTTCCCAAGAAGGCACCAGCTCCAACTGCCAAATCTCCTTCCAAGGCTCCTGCACCATCCAAGGTGGAACCATCCACTCCAACTGAATCACCGACCGAGGGGCCAGTGGCTGCTGATGGGCCAGCAGCTGATGTACCCACAGCCTCTCCATTGGCTGACGCGCCAATGGCAGATGAAACTACTGCTGAAGCTGCTTCTTCACAAATGCATGCTGGTGGTGCCGTCGTGGTGATAGGATTGTTGGCCTGCATGATGGGTTTTTGAAAGGCAACCAATAGAACAAGGCAGAAGAAAAACTAGGTACAAGAATGGAGAAAACCGAAGCTGGATAGCATGGAAGTTAGCACAAGAATCAATGTCTTTTGTGCTGCATTTGATTACATCCCCCTCCGATCACCTCAATTTGAAATGAAGTTGGAGGCCTAATGGGGGCATACAAGTTTAGTCTGATTTATACTAATAGATTGCAAATTCAAATTTTTTACATGCTTTATGAACATGCCTCGATTTTTCATCAAGCACAATTTTTTTTCTAAAGATGCTGTGCAAGTCAGCCCGTTTGTAGCTAAAGCGTCCAGTATCCTGCCCGAGGGCAGTCGTGCCTTATTGCTGTCAAGATTTCACAGCAATTTGACAGAAATTATATGATCTGGAGTATTTGGTTAACAATCTTACTTGAACATTCTGATGAAAATCAGAAAACCAAATCGATAAAAGAAATTGTAAAATCAAGCTCCACAATCAAGACAATGATCAAACATCGATACGAAGAACCACTTTCCTGAATTCATTAGCTGTGGTAAAACATTTCAAATACACAAACATGAATCCGCTTGTCCGTACAGGCTCATCATATGAGCTAGTCAAGAATATCCAAAATGGCTGTAAGGCTCACCTTAACAGAATCGGAAGAATAATTAGGAAATGCACTATCATTAATCCACACCTACGATCAGTGCTCTTTAAAGGTTTTGACCATTGAACCAGATTAACTTGGTTAACTTTCGATGAAACCCCCCCCCCCCCAAAAAAAAAGGACTCTCTTGTAATTCAACCAGATTCATCCAGATGCACTGGTTGTGCTTTTGACCCTGTCAATTATATCGGAGATGACTTGGTCCATGTCAAGTGCCTTCAAAGGTGGAAACGGTCTCTTCATGTTCTGCAATAGATGACAGGTGGAGCAAAAATGAAACAATTTCAAGCAACAGCAAAGGCTACTTTAGCAAAGCATGTCAGATAATTTTTTTAAATAAATATGGGAAGGGACCCTGTCTGATCTTGTTAATTCAAACATTTACTTAAATTCTTCTTGAATAGCTAGATTCAAATCAAGAATCTTTTACAAACTGAGCCAAGTCCCAAGAGCTAACATATCTGTAAATTATGTACAATTTCACCAAAGACCTAGTTTTCGTCCAAGATTACAAAATAAACATCATATAAAATGGCGTTTACCCCTCACTGACAGAAGAAGGGCTATTGCATGCGCCATGCGGAATTGTTGATTTAACCACCGCTCACTCTTTTTTAGACCCACAGAAAATGGTGCATTAGACTTGGACTTGTTTAAGCCTTTTAAGGTACAAAGATGAAGGTTTTGAAGAAAATCATTAGTTCATGACATCTCAGATCAAACAAAGAACAATTTATTATTCAAGCAATCTCATATTTTAAAATTGAACTCACAAGTTTTTACCAGAAATCATTGAGTACTGATCTTTGTTAAATATGGAAACTCTGCGGGCATGATAAAATTAACCATTCCTAAAGGTTTTAAGAGAATGAAACAAAATTAAAATAAAAAAATGCATCAGCCATACAAATTGATGAACTAAATAGACTATCAATAGATACTTCAGGTGTAAATTTTACCTGAAGACTGATGAATGTTTCCCCACCTTCTTCCCGTATTTCAAAGCATCCCCTTCTAGGCTGTTGAGAGTTGAAGAGACATCAATTAAACAGAAAATATGCAAGTAAAGGAGAAGTTAAAACACCAAACAATATGCCAGTAAGATGGCAGATAATCCTTGTGCAAAGAAAACTTGTTGTCCCTATGCTATATGTTATCAAAGACCTTATCAGTTGACGTCAACAGCAATTACTTGGCTAATACCAGGAAAAGGACAAAACTTTGACCATGACAATCAAAATAATGATAAACAGCTTGGCATATGCATCGAGGTTTTGGTTTTAATATCATAAAAAATATCAACGTCAATCTCCATTTCTTTCTTTCTTTCTTTCTTTTTGTGTCCATATTTTGCACGTAAAGAACTGTAGAGTTTGGATTCACAAGAAACAATGTTGAAATGTCTAATGTATGCAATAAACAGCATAAACATCCGAGATAATACCATTGTGACATAACCACATCGTCAATTCATAATTGAATCAAGGTAACGCATGACCCAAGCTTGTAAATCTTTGATTTTCACTGCAATTTCAAATAATACATAGCATTCCAAAATATGACAATGCTCAAAATATGACCCTATACATAATGCAATAAGTAAAAGCCCTCAACAAAAGAAATCAACTAGCCACAAATCTGCCTTTTCACGCACATAAAGAAGTTCTGACAACAAGAGCACTGTACCAGATACTCATCCAAGCACACAAAGCATTAGATTGTTGAAAAGGTCATGATACAACAGATTTCTAAAACTAAATTTGAGCCAAATGCAGAACACTTTGGATTATTGAAAAGCTCCCACCACAAAATTTAAAAATAGCTGCATTATGCCATTTCCCTCAGTGTATGAGATTGGGTGTCCATGAGAAGGGCACTAAAGAAGAAATTTACCTATGTACACAAAGCATTAGATTATCAAAAACATCATTTAACTCAATGTCTTTGGCAAACAAGAAAGAAGCTCAAGGCTAGATTCAACTAATAGCTGTGTAAAGAAGTTAGATCTCCCAGCAAAAGTACCTTTTCAGGATTGAGTAACACAGAGATACCAGGAAAGGCACTCAACAGACCATCTTTCACCTGAATAGCTCTTGTCTTGAATGCATTGCACTGTTTGCTGCAAGAATCAACATATGGATTAGAAAATGCATCATATGATAGAAGCCTCATTTTTTAGCACGAGGAACTTAGCTAGGGGCATATTGACCAAAAACAAATACATGAATAAACACTTATGCAATAATTCCTTGAATCATAATGACACTTAATGCCCTATGCAACAGAACTTTCCTATGAAAACACACCTCAGTCATCAAGTAGATGTTTTCATATTGGTAATTTAAAATGCAAGATTACTCACTAGAAAAACTAAATAATGCTGAACAAAATCATCATTCTATATTTTGAAGTTCAAACCATTCCAAACTAACAAAATAAACAAATAAATAAGTTTTTATCTCTATCAAGTTCCTCAACCTTCTTTAAAATCCAACACATGAAATGAAAATACTCAACTTCACTGCTACAGGTTCTAACAGGAAAAAAAATTAAAAGATCAAATAACCTCAAGCCAAGATATATAAGTCCAATCAAAGTTTAAGATAGTGTTTGATATAGTGGTAGTGATTGTTTTTTAAAGCAATTTTTTATTGGAAATACATCAAAATAATATTTTTATTTATTTTTTAAAATTCATTTTTAACATCAATCCATCAAAACGATCCAAAAACACAAAAAAATAAAGTTAAAAAAAAATTCAAAAATTTTCAAAAACAAAACAAGGTTGGAGCGCAAAAACAAACACCGCCTAAAATAGAGTAGATTTCAACTCTCCCTCCTAAACACCAAAGGAAACAGATCCCGGCCAAAAACGATCCGATTAGATACAAACAATGCTTCTATATTCCTATCAAGCACAGCAAGAACCAGAAACGGAAACCTTAAGAGGACTACTCCATTTTCCCTAGAAAACAACCAGATTAATTTTAAAAAACAAAACAGCATTTCCAATTAATTTCCTGGGATGGGACACTAACCGTTTAACCCTTTCCTTTCAAACAATTTCTGGGCAGCCAAACAGACTTTCTAATTAGAAACAATAATACTATATCTTATTTCTCCAAACCCCAAAAAGACAAGAAAAAGTGAATACAGACATCAAAATTGACCAAAACAAAAACAAAAAGTTATTAATCTAATTTCGCTTACTCAAAATAAACCCACCCCCAAGTTTATTGAAAAACAACTCTATCAACCCTCTTTCATTGCACCTCTATTTTCTTTGAAACCAAACACAATCAGGGAAAGAGAGTCAAAAGTGATTAGAGTAAAATACTCAAACCAACCACAATCGGGGAAAGAGAGTCAAAATTGATTAGAGTAAAATACTCAATCACGAATTCAACTAACCCTAGAAACAAAAATCCCCAATCCTCTCAAGACTGAAAAAACCACTTTTCTAAGCCTAATTTACAGTTCACACTTTTAAATAAAAAAAACCCAGGGCTTGAAATCTCAACGCAGTTTCCTCTACCTTCTTCCATTTTCTCAGCAACCAAGAAGAAAAATAAATCAGAAACCAAGTACCTAAAACCCTAACTCCACTATTATTTCTCCCAAAACCAGAAAAACACTCACATAATTTTTTAAGAAATTAGATAAGAAAACACTCGCTTAATTAAATAAAAGAACACTCACTTTTTCGCCAGTTTAGTGTTTTCCTCTACTTTCTCACAAACCAAACAAAACCTAAAAAAAATAGATAAACTCACCAATGTTCAATCACAATAGTCTTAGTAACTGCATCACCAGCGGGACTCTCTTCCTTAGCATCTTCTTCTTTCGCCTCCGGTTCTTCTTCTTTAACTTCCTCTGCTTTACCTTCCACCTCAGCCTCCGAGGAAGACGAAGTCTTAGTTTCCGCTTCTTCTTTCAAATGAGTCTTCACCTTCTTCTTCTGACTCTCTGCTGCCTTCTCTTGCTTTCTCTTCTTTCCCGACTCGGTCGGTAACTCAGTCAGCTTCGCATTGAATCGCTTAGCTGTGCTCCGAGTCATCCGAGCCGACCTCCTAGTCGCTGGCTTCTCCGACGACGTCGATTTCGTCTCTTCAGCCTTCTTTCTAGGCGCCATAGGAAGAAAGGAAAAACGAGAACGAAATGAGAGTCCGGACGAGCTCGGCTTCCTTCTCACCGTGCGTGGAGAGCCGTGAAATGGTTCGCGTGTCGGATTTTTTATTTTTTTATATCTTTATTTTTTTGGCTTTTTTTCGTTTTCCCGCGCTTTTTGTCAAGGGACGATCTGTGATTGGGTTTGGTGGGGTGATCGGAAGTGATGAGGGGTTGAAAGGATAAGATTGTACCACGTGGAAGAAGGTGCCAGCAGGGTTTGGACTCGATATGTATCCAGGTTCCGTGGGTCTCCTTCCCGTCCAAAAAAATTCCATATGCTTGGGATGAAGGTCGTTAATAATATTTTTTGTTTTTGACATCATACAAAAAAATATTATAATATAAATTTAAATAGTAAAATTATAAGTAATTTTTTAAATAATTATATATTGATAATTTTAATCAATAAATTAAATTATATTAAAATATAATAAAATAAATTAATAATATTATAATCAATAAATAATCTAAATAAAATAAGAGAAATTAATATTATGAATTAATAAATTAATTTCATGAAGAAATAAAAAATTTTAGAATAAAATTTTTTAATACAGGAAAATTACTAAAAAGATATGAAACATATATAAACTCACTGGTAACCTAAATGTTCCCTTTTACATTGCAAGCTAATAAGTTTAAATTAGTAATTAATTAATACAAATTTAATAATGAAATAAATTTATAAATAATGTCTAATGTGTTAAAAAAAATTTAAATTAAAAATAATTATTTAAAATTAAATAAATAAAATAATAAAAAATATTTTCATGTTAAAATTTCTCTATATGACATGAATCTTTAATTTTTGTATATTATTGGCAAATTTGAGTCTTAATTTCAAATATATTGTTCTTACCTAATTTCAAATATGTCATTCTCTCACATTTGGATAAATTACTGAGTTTAGGATATATAGTTGGAAAGTTTCACATGTATAGTTTATATCTTAACTTTAATCGAAACAAAATTTCAACGGTAACTTTAAATATGTCCAAAATAGTATATGAAAATATTGTTTGACATATTTAACAATATTAGTTTACTAAATTTGAGTATTTGAAATATTATGTTTGTTAACTTAATTTGACTTGAAAATTTACCACAATATATTTTTATATATCTAATATTTTCCTGTAAAAATTCACTTTTATCCAATATATAGTTTAAAAGATATGTTCAATCTCGCAAAACTAATCAGCAGATATTTTAAGGTCAAATTTGGACATGGCTTGTTTCATATTACAAATTCAGTAAACTCATAAAATCAAACCGCGTTTACTGATTTTGTACGAGTTAAGTCTGATTTTACTGGTTTAGAGTTTTTAATCGAATTTAGTACGTTAGATACATGTTAACTCGTAAAATTGCAAGATTTCACAAGTTACCTTGTGATTTTAACAATGTTGCTTAGGATTTTATCTTGTTGCAAATTAATTATAATTTAATACTCATAATTTACAAAAAAAAAATATTTATAACATAAAAATAATTAAATAATTCTTAGATCATTGTGGATGGTATGTTTTCAACAAAGATCCCTCATCAAACTCTCCATCCTATCTACTTGTTTTTACATCTTTTTATAATTTTTAAAATTAAAAATTAAAATGAAATGAAGAAAATATGAAATTGACAACAATTAACGTGGAATACATTCAAACAATATTTTTTAAGAAAATGCTGTTGAAAGTCATGTTTACTGTAAGGAACAGCAAAACAGGAAGAAAAAAAATTAAAAAAAAAAATAAAGAGAAAAAAGATAGAAGAAGGGAAAGGAGACGATAATTTTACGTGGAAAACCCTCTCAAGATGAGGGGAAAAACCACATGGAAACACTATTATTAATTTACATGCTAAGGTATCAACTTTGTTTTTTTTATAATGTACAGATAATATTCAAACACTGTTATAAGAAACAATAAGTAAAAAAATAAAAAGCAAAGTCAGAAACAATATAATTAATTAATTAATTAAATGATATATATACACATCTCCTCCGATGGATTTGAGCACCGAGACAGGTTGTCAGTGAGGCGCCTGCATGGCAACACGAAAGATGATTATACAGTCGAACTAGGAAATTGATGGATGATACACTTAATTCATCAAAGCTATTGTTCTTTTATCAAAATTAATTATACAGTTCCTAATTACATAAATAAAAGAGGAAGTTAGTTCCTAATTACATATATATAGAAGTTACCTGCAGCCATTTATCTATTGTTGCTGTTCTTTCTCGTATTAAACCTTGCCAATAATTAGGGAGCTCCTAACAGTACTGCCAATTAAGAGGAGGAATTAAGTTGAAGATCAGTTTCCTAAAATTATACATAAAAGTGCTACCCTTTTCTACTATTAAATAAATATATAGATACAAAAGAATGTGACGTTAGATTTAATTATAAAAGAACACTTTACCTCATCTAATCTATGGGTAGTAAAGAACCCTGATTTTTGGGGTATGAGAGGCGTTGGGCCAGCCCTTTCCTCCCGCTTCGAATTGCGCTCCTATAATTGGGCTGTCATAGATTCTCAGTTTCTCTAGAGTTGTTGACTGGAGCACGTAATCCGGAAGTGCTTTCAGTTTTGGGCAGCCCACAATTTTCAAGGAACGAAGAGATGGCATTATGATTGAATTGAAGATGTTTGTTTTATCTTCATTTCCTCCTTGTCCTCCTTCCCACTCTTCCCACTCTCCCATACCCCCAAACAAAAGACTTTTCAACTTGGGGAACGCAATAACAGTACTTGACGATGATGATGATGTCATTTCTCCAATACTAATGTCACTATCCTCACCATCCTCCCCATCAACTCCCAATCCCAAGAATTCACGCCCCACCCTCCGCACGCGTCCCATCCCGTGTACGGATAAATCTTCAAGAGATGGCAACTTCCCCAAAGGAGGCAGATTCTCAATCATGTCCCAATCCTTCAGTCTGACAACCCTTAGTTTATTAATCCAACTAGGAAGCACTGGGATGATTCCCTGGTAAGCATGTATGTCCAAAGATTCTAAGTTTGGAGGGGGTTCTAAGGCTTCAAGGACTTCATCATCGCGAATGATCCTCCTATCTGTCCTCCATTCAAACCGTAAACCTAACCCAGTGAGGTGTTTCTTGCTCTTAAGTTCTGCTTTCTTAACCTCATCAGGATCTTTCACATCTCTCAACCATCTTATCCTAAGAGATCCTTGAAGGTGGTTCAAGTTTCTCAAATCCCCAATATTAGACACTTCACCACTACCACTCACGTGGAACTCATCTAATTCCTGAAGAGAACTTAACCCCTCAACTCCTCTCATCTTTACAAACCATAATTAGCAACACTGAGATGTCTTAATTTGACTAGTCTTCCTATGTTATCAGGCAGCCTTTCAAGTTTCCTACAATACGAGACATTTAAAGTTAGCATATTATACAATTCACACATCTCTTCAGGTAACTCCCTGATCTCATTCCAAGACAAGTCAACATGCCTCAGGTGTATCAACTTTCCTATGTTGGATGGGACTTCTTCTATTCCACACCTTGACAACTTCAATGTTCTTAGACAACTCAAATTAGCGATTAATTTAGGTAAGGCTGCATTCATCGATGAAGGACGACCATCAACAATCAGGCTGCGAAGCTTCTTGAAAGTATGGATGGTCGCAGGTAAGGGGTCGGTTTTATAATTTCTGAACACTACCATGGAGTGTCGGGCATCTCTAGAAAAGGAGTCTATCTTCGACTCTCCCGCACCATCGATATCTACACTAAAACATTCATTTTTTGTCAAACTCTGCACAAAATCATGCACCATGTCATGCATCTTACATTCATAAATGCTGCCATCACCCTCGTCTTTCTCAAAATCTTGAAAGAAAGAGCGAGTAGCTAAGGCTTCGAAGCACTCACGACCCATTACTTCCATCTCTTTATTCTGTGTTTTCCGAAGGAAACCTTGTGCCATCCACAGTTTGATCAAAGCATCCCTCCGAAATCTGAAGTCTTTTGGAAAGACTGCACAATATGAGAAACACCGTCTCATATCAGAGGGTAGGTCATCGTAGCTCAACCATAAAGGAGCCAAAATTTTGCTTTCAGCTTCTTCAATCTCCCAGACATGGCTGTTCAAGACACTTTCCCACTCTGCTCTGCTTCTTTTGAAGCGCAAAAGACTTCCTAGAGTCTTTGCAGCAAGAGGCAAGCCTTTACACTTTGCTGCAATTTGTCTACCAATATCTTCTAAATTATCATACTCTCTACTGGTCTTTTCAAAACATGCGAACTGACTGAACAGTGACCAACATTCCTCCGTAGAGAGAATTCCTAGTTCTAAAATGTCAATGGGTGAGGAGCCCATGCTACTCGCGACATTCTTCTTTCGTGTGGTCACCAAAATCCCACTTCCAGGCAAACCACACTTGAGGGAGTCTTTCAGTTGCTCCCACTTTGTGGAATCTTCATTCCACACATCATCTAGGACAAGTAAGAATTTCTTTCCCCTAATTGATTCTTGGACATGTTTCAATAAAGTCTGCAATTCGTTTAAATTTGGTGCAGACCCCATGAGATCTTCAAGGATTGCCTTGGCAATCGTTATCTCATTAAAAGGATCTGATACACAAACCCATATTGTCTTATCAAAGTGGGTCGTCACATCATGATCATTATAAACTAGCTTAGCAAGGGTTGTCTTTCCTATCCCTCCCATCCCTACTAGAGAGATTGTACGGAGGGCTGGTCCTTGACTCCTCTCACTCAACAACATTTTCATAACCCTGACTTTATCCATTTCTCTACCTTTAACTTCTTCTACGTCTATAACAGAAGTGGTTTTTCGATGTTCAAGCTGTTTAATTTCCACTTTAGATGACTTGAAGTCGAACTTATTTTTCTCAACCACAATGCCATCTATTCTTTCATTCAGTTCTTTAATCTTAAGAGCAATATCATGACGCAAACGAACTTCTCTAAAACGAAAGCAACTGAAGATCATGAAAGAGCATACCTTCCTTGTATTCTTGCGGGGATGCTCATTTACCTTGCTTTGCGATTTTGCAATTGCAGTGCCCCACTCATCCAGAACATCATCCAAGTCGTAAGATACGTCTTTGAGCTGATCTAACCAATGTTTGACCAACTGATCCTTCAACTGTCTTTCCTCTGCATTGGCAAGCACAGCTTGGATGGCCTGGAAATTGCTGGTAAGCTTTTTAACCTCGTTCTTGACACCAACGACGAGCCTCACTTCCTGAATAATGATTGAGCTCAGCTGCTCCAAGACTACGGAAACAAGAGCATCAGCCATATTCTTCAGAACTAAGGAATGGTTGAGAGAGGTTAAAATGAAATAAAAGGATAATAAATTTGGAAATGTGCAATATAGGGAGTAATTGATTGGTTGAGAAAAGAGGAGAAATAAAAAAAAGGGAGATTATGATTTGATGGTGCTTCAGATGATCTATTACTTGATGTATATATAGTGCATTGGGAAAGGCCATGGAATCTTAATTTCATGTACTGAAGAAAAAGAGCTTTGCTCTCATGATGGTTTTTGGGATAATTGTCTTCCCTAAGAAATGCCCTTTATTCTTTCCTTTCGAGTTCTCAGAAGAAATATTCCAATATTTACAAGAGCAAGCTATCATGTGACTCCGTAAATTTTTCTTTTTTGAAAAAATAAAATAAAATTGGATAGGAATTCTTTACCCCCCTTAGTGTCATTAAGATTGCTTATGGAAGGTATCAAGAACAATGGCCACCTTAATCCATTCAATTTATACATTATTTCAGGACATACAGTAGTTTAAGCACGAATCTTGTGCAAGTGCAACAACCAAGTAAACTAAGAGATAGGGAACACGGATGGAATCAGATGCAACTGCAAACATCTCCAGCCTACAGTTTGTTCAAAAAGGTTTCTCAAACAACGTATCATTTACTAGAATTTTTTAATTTGAATGACAACTTCAGCCTTATTATTCCACCAGATATTAATTTTTTTACTGCAAAACCCACATTCAAAATGTATCATCACTGTGGTAGCGATTTGTGCATCGCTGCATATTTCAAACTGCGATATTGTGGCCATTTACTTTCATGCAATGTGTGAGCAAATTAATGATGCTGTCATTTTACAAAGTGATTTGCAGGCCATTAATTGGTTCTGAGCAATCTGCTGTGCATATTAGGCCCAGCCAAACTCCTGCATTATTGCATGTATTGGAATGCCAGGAACCTATAGTAAGTAACAAACTGAAATTGATGTTACCAGTCAATCTGGGACTTTAATCACAACAGGAATCAATTATCCAATGAAAAAAAAAATTGTGATTGAACATTGGTGAGTTTATCTATTTTTTTTAGGTTTTGTTTGGTTTGTGAGAAAGTAGAGGAAAACACTAAACTGGCGAAAAAGTGATTGTCATGCCGATGTCCCATTATTGCCTTCATGGGCACAAAGAAAGCAGGCAGAGTGGTCCTTGTAAAACTGAAAGCTCGCCACTATTAGAATGATGGTCGGTTATTGGGACTATGGGAAAGCAGCTCACGGGTGGGGTGAGGAGAAGATATCAGATCTTCATCCTTTTGAGGTATAAAACATGACATTTCAATGCCGAACATGAAGGTTTCAAATACCATATCATATGAGAATTCAATGACCGTTCTTGTTCGTACTAAAGGAAAAAAAAAAAACCAGCCATAGGCCAAGTTAAATGTTAACTTGTATGCAGTATCTAGCATACAAGTAGTCTTCTACTCAGAGTCATGTGCAGTATCTAGCTCTGCCAACCTCTTTGATAAACTCTTCTCAGAGTCATTTGCAGTATCTAGCTCTGCCAACCTCTTTGAGAAACTCTTTGTATCTGGAAGACCTTGAAGATCTCCATGTAGAATCTCAAAATAATCAGTGCATCTGGAAAGAGCTGCATAAAATTTTTAAAAGAATAAAGAATTCAGTGTCTCATCAAAGAATAAATTTTCAGCACTTGAATACCATTATGGGATGCTGATACCTCGTCCTGGGACCCTTTGTGATTGATAACCAAGGACATTGGCATCTCGTAATCTCCTTGCTCCACTGAACTACACTTTCACAAGGAAAAACAGAACAATTGTTTTAGACCATTCAAAGACAAGAAAATAATATTTTAATGTAAATCTGAATTTAGTAACTCAATTTTTTTTCTTAAAAAAGTTCTACCATTTTAACAATGTACAAGGTGTTTGACACAACAAAAATTGTCACAGATAAAAGAATCAAGGCAGCTTAGCCATGTGCAAAACATCTCAAAAACTCAGCACAAAGGAATGAAAGGTTGAAAATTGAAGGAATTATCTTTGAAGATAGTTACATTATCATTACAGAAAACTTGTCCTCGACGATGTTGATGCAAAACACATGCATTACTGATTACACCCCTCGTAAAACTAGATATCAAAACTTTGCTTACCTTATCTGAAGCATAGTTTTTACCAAAAGCTCTCTCCAGCAAAATGTGAGCTGCCACCTACAATTTCAAAATATCCAAAAGCAGTATATCAGTGTTGAGAAACAACATGTCAAGAAAATCACGGAAATCAGGACAGGAAGTAAGTACCTCGCCTCCATTAATGCCTCCCTCATAGCATGGTTTCAAACTAATTGCACGTTCAAGATAAGGTTACCGGTGACCAGTGAGTAAATCTCTCCTAATCATCTCAACACACCACACTGGTAACACTGGTTCAAGACATCATATTTCACTAGTATCAAAACGATGTGGAAGAGCTACAAGAAAAGACCACAGAGAGAACTGAAGAATAAGAGGAAGAGGAAGAAAGGAAGAAAACAAAAGATTATGATGACAGTTGGAAACAGTTATTGCACCTCGAGCATATTTCTCCAAAAGGGTTCTTCATTGAAATAATCTCTGCGCACAAAGACAAATGGTAGCTTTAATGCCAGGGCTTCACTGACAGTGCCATATCCAATTTTCCCTGAAGAAATGGAAATCGCATTAAGTTTCTGTTTCAAACCATTTAATTTAGTTCAGCTACCAAAAATATCATTCTGACCGATGCTGCAATGAGATCAGGTGTGTAGGCATCTTTTGCAAGCTTTATGAAATTTGGTCGAAGCTCACATCATCACTGATGCCACTTTCCTTCGTTACCCATGGTAAGAAAAAAAGAAGACTTGGATCAACATCTAAGAGATATAAAGAAGGGTTTCAACAGTGTTTGGAAGCCAAACCTCCTTGCAGGTTTTGTGCAATTTCCTCGCAGCTAGAGGTACAACAATGACATCCCGGAAAGCAAGCACTGAAAACTGGAGATAATTAATATTTTGAGAGCAACCAAACAATGTTCCTGCACCAAATACGGAAATGAGAAAGGAAACACAGGGAGATTCATCTTGAGGCTGTGTAAGAACCAACGTACTTCGGATTAGGAATTCACGGTGAGCAAAAGCAAATTTTAGCACTACTAAAATCACACACCAAAATAGGTAAATTGAAAAGGATCATTTCAGCAGATTAAGGTGAAGTAGTGTTTCCTAAAATTCTTAAATAGAAAAAGTTGTCATATTTAATAGGTTTAGTTAGTAAAAAGAGAAATTACCTCTGGGTATTGCAGTCAGCAGTCAATTTTGATCTTTGGAGTATGTAAGGTGTTAGGCAGCCCTTTCCTATCCTATCTTTGATTTGTTCTTCAAGAATTGGGCTGCTTATGATTTTCAGTTACTCTAGAGTTGTTGACTAGAAGTGGTAATCAAAAATTGTTTTCAATCACATGCTTTTTCTTCATTAAATTTGACATCTCTACACATCATCATTTTTTTTATTAAAGTTATAAAGCTTATATTCTTTGGATTCATGATCATATCCCACGAAGATATCTTTTTTCTCTAGTCATCCAATTTATTTTTTATTTGATTATTTACATACAGATAATACAATTCAAGTCTTTTATAAAATATCTACTTGACAAGTAAATAACATAAATTTAAATATTATTAAGAGTCTTTTTATTCCATGATCTTCACAAACTCATTAAAAAGAAATTCACCCTCATTTGTTCTTAGTGATTTTATAGAATAATCATTTTCTTTTTCAATTAACGGTTTAAACTTCTTAAAACAATTAAATACGTTAGACTTTTTATTTAAGATGTATACCCATGTTCTTCTAGTATGATCATCAATAAAAAATATAAAATATAGATTTTTATCAAATAAACATGATTAAATAGGACCACATACATTTGCATGTATTTTTTAATAGGGTTGACTTGCTATAGATGTAGACTCCTTTAGAATGCTCTTGCAAAATTATTTTCCCACTAAACATTCTTCACACAAATGATTTGGATGTCTAATGGATAGTAGGCCTTTCAACATCTTCTTTTATGCCATCATCTCCAAGCTATCGAAGTTTACATGTCTAAGTATCATATGCCAAAGTAAAGTCTTATCTTTCACATATGCTTTTAAGCATTTATGCATATCTATTTCTATGTTTAGCAAAAACATTTTATTCTTTATTATGGTTATATTTGCAATCATAGCTCTATGAGTATCATGTGATGTCAAAATATGATCTTTCATCTTAATCTAATAACTCTTCTCTAATAATTGTCTCAAACTCAATACATTACCTTTTATAATTGGGATATAATAAATATCATCAATAAATTGATGGCTACTATTTTTCAATCTAATGAAAATCATACATTTCCTTTTTATGGAAACCTTTGAGAAATCCACGAAGGTGACATTACCTTTAATTGATTCATCAAGCTCTATAAACTAGTCTTTATTGCCACACATATGATTGTTGGTACTATTGTCTAGATACCACATATTTTCTTTAGCTAGCTTTGTTCATCATGGACTCATAATAAGGTGGCCTCTTTCTCCTCTTTCGTATCAAGATTGACATTCTCTTTAACCTTTTTAGTTAGATTCTAACAATCCCTGACATAATGACCCATCATCCCACATTTGTAACATTTGATTTATTTTTTTTTTATCAAACTTGGATCTTGTTGTCAACCAACTTGCCTTATTCAGTTGACCGGTTGACTTGTTGAGGCTGCCTCAACCTCCTCTTCCTAATCTGCCTTTTCCTCATCTTTTTTGACCTTGTCCACGCCCTCTACTTGCTTAGGTATATCCAAAATCATTTTGCCTGTCTTTTAAATGGTGTTTTGAAAAGACTGCTTGTGCACTCACGTCTTTTTGAATGTCATTATCTCTTTCTTTATGGATTTATAGTTTTTCCATGAGTCCTTAAATAATCAAAAAGCCTATATTTTGTGAATGTTTTTTATCGTAACCACCACATAATGAAACTTGTTTTGTAGCAAGCATAGAATATTTTCTACCATATGTGTTTCCTTTAGGGGTGTTCACGGTCTGGTCTGGTCCAGTTTTAACCCTAAAATTCAATCGAATCAGAAAATAGTATTTCTTATTAATATAACATGAACCGAACCAAGAACTGATTCAAACCAAACCAGTTTTGTTTAGTTCGGGACAATTTTGTAACATAAAAACTAGAAAAACCGAACTCATCTTCATCACTAAGCTACTGAGATTTTCTCATATGAATTTCATTGTAATTCTATAGAAGCATCGTTCTCAAGGTGAGAAAATTTCATTGATGGCTATTAAATCCTTGACTCTGCTTAATCTAATATATAAAATACTCCTCGGCCCCTTCATGTTTGAGCATTAAACAATGTTACAGTACGGATCTATCCCGCTCTATATTCTTCTCGCATGAATTTCATTGTAATTCTATAGAAGCATTGTTCTCACTAGTGATGAGAACCATTCTTGAATAATGGTTCCTTCGTATCTAGATTGTGAAACTAGAAGGGGAAGGCGAGGAAGGGAGAAAAGGGAAGGCTTGAAGGGAGGAAAGTGAGTGATTTAGGGTTCTGGTAAGGGGAAAGGGAAAAGGAGAGGGGGGGTTGGCGGCTAGAAAGTGGGAAAGTGATTTAGTTAAGGTTAGGGATGATTCTTTTTATACTTTTTTTAAACTGGTTGAATTTGGTCTGGTTCAATCGATTTAAGTTTTTTTTAACCTGAATAGAACTGGACCGGGTGGTTTTTTTATTTTTTAATCGGTTTTTTCTACTGCTTTGGTTTTTTGGTTAATTTTATTCTCGATTTTTTCCGTTTAATCAATTGCTCGATTTTTTTTAACACCCCTAGTTTCCTCTATCTTCTCCCTATTTCTCTTCATTTTATTGTATATGGTTAATATTCTAACAAAGTAATACAAAATACTATTTGATTCAGGCATATATAGCTTTTCAAAGTCACCTCATAACTTTTGTAGGCATACATTTCTTACATTGTCAGCTTATTGGTTTGATTGTTACAAAACTTCTCATGCTTGCTTAGTATTAGTTGCATTAGGCACTATCTGAAAAGTGACATCATCCACATATTGATGGATAATTGTGAGTGCTTGTTAATCCTTCATTCACTTATTTGGCACGACCTTTTTTTGGGCTAAAGTCAACATTGTTCCTTCTATAGGCTTCTTAAAGACTTTTTCAACCCTTGCCTACACATCTTAGAAACCTAACCAAACTTTCACACAAATATACCAAATTTCATAATTGTTCTTTGTCAAACGAGGACATTGAAGTGGAAAGTTTGTATTGGTCATGTCATACAATATATTGCACTTGACATTGCAACGGCCTTAAAAATTATCATGGAAAAGAATGGATTTTTGATATCCTATTCTTTGATGGGGAACAATCTTGTTTAAGGAGTCATCACCTAGTATTATGATAACTAGAAACCCTAACTGGTTAATAGAGATTCTATGATTCGGGACTAGTTATATAAAAGAAAAGATATTATCACCCTTTAAACGTTCTGTCTGAGGCAAACTGTATTGTTGGTTTTGTGTTAAATTGCTAAACATTAGTTTATGTTATGATATTTTACTTATAATATTTCTGACTCTGGCGCCAGTGAATATTCAACTACGAATATTTCTAACGTTGATATTAGTAAATATTATGTAGCTATAAAATAAAAATAAATTTAAATTAGTAATTTTTTATTCTTGACTCTGGTGTCAATAAATAAATAAAAAATTATTTTTATGCATATATAATTTTTTATTTTTATGTAGCTAAACAAAATACAATGAAATAAATTTAAATTAATATTTTTATTCTTGATTATAGCATTAATGAAATAAAAATAAATTTATATTTATATTTTTTTATTTATACATATATAAATTTTTATATTTTTATCTTTTTAGAACTGGGTTGGATTCAGACAGCCCGACCTGGTAAATCGCCCAAGCCAGTGACCCGGGCAGTTTTACCTGCAGGCGTGCGTCAGCCGCAATGTAATTAAATTTACAAGTGTACAGTGTGGGTGAATTATCTTGCAAAGCTGGAGAGACTTACTTGGAGGCAGGGAGACGGAGACGTGATGGAGGACTGGTCGGCAAGTTGCTTTCTTCCTCTGCCTTTTTCTTTCTTTCGCTTCACCTCTGTTTTTGGTTTTCTCTGCTTGGTTTCTTCTTGTGTGTCCCCTGTTTTGTGTGCGTTTCATTCTCTTATGGCCCTCTGTTTTTGCTCGTCTTTATCTCTGTTCTTGCGTCTTGTGTTCCCGGTGTTACATCCTCTCTGTGTTTACTCCCTTGTTCTCCTTCGCGTCCGTCTGTTCGGAGGGGGGGGATGTGGTGCCACCGGAGACAAGGCTAGCGCTAGTCTGGACGACGACGATGATATATGAAGGTGTGGTGGCTGGCCAAAACTTCACCTCCCCTTCTGTTTCGTTCCTCCCTGTTCGTCTCTATTTTTTCTTTTTCCCCTGTTTTTTTTTTTTTCGTTTCAGTTCCTAATCTTCCCCTCTGTTTTCCTCTGGTTCTTGGCCTGTTTCCCCTGCTCTTCTTCCTCTGTGTTCTGGGTTTTTCTTCTCTGGTTTTTTCCTTTGGGTTTAGCTTAAGTTTTTCTTCTCTGGTTTTTTGTCCAATCCCTCCCTCCTGTGAGGCCTTTCTCTGGCTTTTAGTGTGTTCATGCCTTCAGAAATGGCGAGCATCGTGGAGGCAAGAGATCGTGGGCGCGAGATACTGGAATTTTCCCTGTTCATGATCTGCCGGATTGAATCAGTCTTCAGCCAACAGATGATGACAGTAGGATCCAAAACGTCGTCATTTGGCATGAAAAATGACAAATTATAGTTTGGTCCCTGGAGTTTTGAAATGTATCAATTGGGTCCCTTAATCAAATAAATTTTTAATTTTACCCTTGGATTAATTTCAATTAAATCCTAGAATTTATTTAATTAATTAAATCAAAGTTTAATTAAATCTACAAACTTATTAATTATTCTAATTTTATTAAGTGAATTAATTTAAATTTTAATTAAATTTTTAAATTTATTAATTCTTCAATTTCTAATCAATTACTCTCAAATATGATAATTTCATCCCTGAACTTTAAATTTGTGTTGTTTTAATTTTATTTTCAAATATAAATTTATTCATTTATTTTGTGTTATTTATACAAAAATTAGATTATGACATAATAAAAAAAACAAGTTTTGATACCTGGAAGAAAATAATAAGTGTGGTAGGATTTCATAGACAACAAATTAATAAACAAAAATAAAGAATAAGAAAAAAATTTGATTGGAAGACAATCTTATTAAGTATTTTCTCATATATAGTCCTTCCTACACATTGTTAATTATGTTTTTATTACAAATTTATTTATAAATCTTAAGTCCAAGACAAAAATAAATAAATAAACTACTCAAAGAAAATGTTAATCTTAACAAGAAACATATTTTATCACCTTAACCCCGGTTGACTATTTCTGAACCGATTGATGGATTCGCAATTACTAAACTGGTTATTTTGTTTTAATCTGATTTATTTTCAGCATCTCCTTCTTCTGCCTTAGCCTTCCTTCACATATCTATTTTTTTTTATTTAATTTCTATATTTTTTTATTTTTGTTTGTGGAATTAATTAATTAGGTACAGTAAAAACTCTGTGAGGAGATGATATGGGGAAGTTTCCAGCTCCGGTACTCATGATGAGTACGGTTCATTTTGCAGTCCAAGCTGTTTTATCAACCGCCATGCTTGTTATTGGTCTGATAGATTTCGCCCCAAAGTTGCCTTGTCTAAGTCATGGAGGGATTATTTCCTCAGAGGTGCCTGCCCGCTAAATTAATGCATTTCATTTTATTTTTCTGTTTTATGGTGTTATAATTTACCACCAGTGTTGAAAATGGATTTATCAAGCTGTTGAGTTTGTAGGTTTTTCTTCTGCAAATGGTTTCACGTATTATGACGGCTAAACCCAGTTAAGAAAGAGATGGATCATGTCATAAGAGTTAAATGAATAATAATAATCTCCCTCTGGATTAGATGTTCATGAAATTTTGGTACAAGAATTAACTGACCTTGACAAACCTTAGTGTTTTTATAGATTTTTGTAAATGGGGCTTCTGGATTAGTTTCCATAGCTGATCTCTAATAGGGTACTCTCTGGTTACCTAAACAAGATGTTATCATGGCTAGAGAGTTGAGTGTCATTGAGGAATGAAGAGAAGCTGCTGTCTGAAGAGGAGCAGGCATTCTCACGCAGATAAGTGAAGCTTTCTGAATTACATTCCACCTTCAATAAGAAGAAACATTCATTGGACTTCCCCGTGTGATTTACAATGAGAATCCGTGTATATTGATTTAAAACCAACTAGTTTCTGAAAACAAAACACTGAATTAAGTCTTCGCCTTGGCTTGTTCATGTTGCTAATTTACTTCAAGATTTGTCATGTGTGAATCGCATGATTATGAAAATAAGGACTGAGACAAGATTCTTAGATATTGGGAGGTATTATCGTGCAAAGAGTGTTTTTAATTAAACAATTTCATCTGCTATCTCGGATGATCAGGTAGAATGGGTTTTATGATTGGATTTATAGAATATTTTCCAACTGCTTGTTTTTCACGTCTTCTACTTGCTATGCTGTGAAATTCTATACAGCTTGTCATTTAACTTTTCAACCCAACTAATGCTCCAGGTGGACTTTCCGTTTCACAGTTGTGCCAACTGCGTTGGATGGTTAGAAATGTTCTCTGCACTCTATTGCAATCTTTACAAAGTCTGCTAGTAATTCTTCTTGTGCTTGGTTATCTTGCTCAAATTTTTATTTTTCTATCTTCAGTGTAAGTTATTGATGGCAGTTTTACAATCCTCCTCACCACAGCTAATGGAGTCTTATGTTTGTGCCTTGTATGCGCTCTAACACTCTGCATGGGTAAGAGTTTTGTGTCCCTCTTTAACTACAGATTTGCTAGCTTTCCAGAAGCTGGTATAGAAGGGAGTTCCTTGCAGCTCCAAGTTGTGAGACCCGCACCAAGTTCGTAGTGGTATTGGGTTATGCTAGCTGACCTGAAGCATGATTGCTTAGTGCTTGTTAATGGTGCCGCGGAAATCAAATTCTATTGATTGTACTGATGCAAAAGGAAAAGAAACAATAATACTATTACTTATTTCTCCAAACCCCAAAAAGAAAAGAAAATTTGAACTAAGACATCAAAATTGACCAAAACAAAAACAAAAAGGCTATTAATCTAATTTCGCTTACTCAAAATAAACCCACCCCCAAGTTTATTGAAAAACTACTCTATCAACCCTCTTTCATTACACCTCTATTTTCTTTGAAACCAAACACAATCAGGGAAAGATCCGTCCTCGTCGACCTCCGGTTCTTCTTCTTTAACTTCCTCTGCTTTACCTTCCACCTCAGCCTCCGAAGAAGACGAAGTCTTAGTTTCCGCTTCTTCTTTCAAATGAGTTTTCACCTTCTTCTTCTGACTCTCTGCTTCCTTCTCTTGCTTTCTCTTCTTTCCCGACTCGGTCGGTAACTCAGTCAGCTTCGCATTGAATCGCTTAGCTGTGCTCCGAGTCATCCGAGCCGACCTCGTAGTCGCTGGCTTCTCCGACGGCGTCGATTTCGTCTCTTCAGCCCTCTTTCTAGGCGCCACAGGAAGAAAGGAAAAACGAGAACGAAATGAGAGTCCGGACGAGCTCGGCTTCCTTCTCACCGTGCGTGGAGAGCCGTGAAATGGTTCGCGTGTCGGATTTTTTATTTTTTTATATCTTTATTTTTTTGGCTTTTTTTCGTTTTCCCGCGCTTTTTGTCAAGGGACGATCTGTGATTGGGTTTTGGTGGGGTGATCGGAAGTGATGAGGTGTTGAAAGGATTAGATTGTACCACGTGGAAGAAGGTGCCAGCAGGGTTTGGACTCGATATGTATCCAGGTTCCGTGGGTCTCCTTCCCGTCCAAAAAAATTCAATATGCTTGGGATGAAGGTTGTTAAAAAGGTTGTTAATAATATTTTTTGTTTTTGACATCATACAAAAAACTATTCCAATATAAATTTATATGGTAAAATTATAAAATTATAAGTAATTATATATTGATAATTTTAATCAAGAAGTTAAATTATATTAAAATCTAATAAAATAAATCAACTTAATTATAATCAATAAATAATCTAAATAAAATGAGAGAAATAGATAATATGAATTAATAAATTAATGACATGAAAAAATAAAATTTTTCAGAATAAATTTTTTTAATACAGGAAAATCATTGAAAAGATAAAAAATACATATAAACCTACTGACAAACTAGTTGTTTCAGTCACAATAAACCTTTATAGATTCATTTTAGGTTGCAAGCTAATAAGTTTAAATTAGTAATTAATTAATATAATTTAATAATAAAATAAACTTCTAAATAATGTATGATGTGTTAGAAAAAAATTCAAATTAAAAATAATTATTTAAAATTAATAAAATAATAAAATAATAAAAAATATCTTCATGTTAAAATTTCTCCATATAGTCTGAATCTTTAATTTTTATATATTTTTGGCAGATTTGAGTCCTGATTTCAAACATGTTGTTCTCTCTCATTTGAATGAATTATTGGGTTTACATAGTTGAAAAGTTTCAGATGTATATTTTCTATCCTAACTTTAATCGAAGCAAAATTACACGAGTAACTTTAAATATGTCCTAAATAGTACACGAAGGTATTGTTTGACATATTTGACAATATTAGTTTACTAAATTTGACGATCTGAAATATTATGTTTGTTAACTCCATCTGACCTAAAAATTTACCACAATATATTTTTATGTATCTAATATTTTCCTGTAAAATTTCAGCTTTATCCAATATGTGGTTTGAAAAATATGTTCAATCTCACAAAACTAATCAGCATACATTTTAAGGTCAAATTTAGACTTGGTTTAATTCATATCACAAATTTCATAAACTCATAAAATCGAACTGAGTTTATCGATTTTGCACAAGTTAAGTTTGATTTTACTGGTTTCAAGTTTTTAGTCCAATTAGTATGTTAGATATATGTTAACTCATAAAATTTTATGATTTTACGAGTTAACTTGCAATTTTAACAATCTTCCTTGGGATTTTATCTTGTTACAAATTAATTATAATTTAATACTCCTAGCTTATAAAAGATAAACAATATTTATAACATAAAAATAATTAAATAATTCTTCGATTATCTGTGCTTATAGCTAATTTAATGGTATGTTTTCTACCAAAAACAAATTCCCTCATCAAACTCTCCATCCCATCTATTTGTTTTTAAATCTTTTATAATTTTTAATGAACTAAATTAAAAAAAAAGATTAATTAAAAAGAAAAAAGAAAAAAACTACTGAAGAAAAAAATTTGAATCAATTGGGTTAACTCATCAAATCAGGTTAGCCCGTCAAATATGGGATCCATGTCATAAAAATCTAATAATTAAATAGAAAAAATTTAATATTAAGAAAGTAAATTTAAAAAACAAAGAAAAAAGCTAAAAACAAGCTAAAGACCCTAGCTTTTTCATTGTAGATTGTACTATAGAGTCCACAAAAAAAGGTTTAAAAAGAAAAGGAAAAAGAAAAAAAACAAAGGCATACCTACAAGTTAATTTTTTATCTTACATAAAAAATATAAAAAAAGTTAAGATCTAAAAGTATTAGGTTTTTCTGCAAAGATATACTCAAAAGTCTTGGGTCTAACTGCAATGTTTGACTCAAGAGTAATATTTATAACATTAATAATAAAATTAAACTTACATGACTGAAGTTTAAGTGAGTCTAACTGCAACACCAAATCCAAGAGTCTTGGATGTGGGTTTGGTTGCAAGATCGTGTCATAAAAGTGTAATAATTAAATAGATTAAATAAAAAAAACAAAAAAAAAACTGACATGAAGAAAAAAACTAATGAAGAAAAAAAAACAAATCTGAATTAACTAGGTTGACCCTTCAAATTAGGTTAACCCATCAAACCTGGGATTCATGTCATGAAAGTTTAATAACTAAAAAGAAAAAAAAAATTGACGGGTTAACCAAGAATTAACTCAGTCAACCCGTGAAATTAAATTAACTAGTCAAACCCGAAATATGTCTCATGAAAATCTGATAATTAAATAGAAAGAAATTTAACATTAATAAATTAAATTAAACGAAAAAATTAATTAAAAAGAAGAAAAAAAAACTTCGGGTTACCTTTTCAAATCAGGTTAACTTGTTAAATCCAGGATCCGTGTCATAAAAGTCTAATAACTAAATAAAAAAAAATTAACATAAACAAAAAAAAAAAAAATAAAAATGGACGGGTTAACCCGTAAAACCAAGTTAACCCATCAGACCTGGGATATGTGTCATGAAAGTTTGATAACTAAATATAAAGAAATTTAACATGAATAAACTCAAGTAAACAAAAAAAATTAATTAAAAAAAAAAAGCAAAACAAGACTCTGAGTTAACTCATCAAATCAGATTAACCTGTTAAATCTGAGATTTTTTTTATGAAAATCTGATAACTAAATAAAATAGTTAATATTAACAAAATAAAAAAATAGAGGGGTTAGTCCAGAATTAACTAGGTTAACTCGTGAAACCAAGTTGACCCGTGAAACCTGATATATGTGTCATGAAAGTCTAATAACTAAATAGAAAGAAATTTAATATTAAAAAATTAAAATAAACAAAAAAAATTAATTAAAAAATCAGGTTAACTCATGAAAATAAGTTAATCTGTTAAATCCAAGATTAATGTCATAAAAGTTTGATAATTAAATTAAAAAAATATTAACATTAACAAACTAAATTAAACAAAAAAAACTTTATTTAAAAAAAACAAAGAAAAAAAAGAAGCTAAAGAGATAAAAAAAACTTAAAAAAGAACAACTTAAAAAACATAAAAAAATAAAAAATAGTAAAAGACGGAGCAATTTTATTTTTTTCTTAATTGTTTTATAGAGCTTGATACTCTCTTTGTCAGCCCAAAGTCAAGCAAAATTGGACGATGTGGAGGTTTCTTCGCTCAACAGAAAATTACCTGCAACACAACCAATATAAAAGCATTCAACAGAGTAAACTGATTCTGATTTAGGGCACAGTTAGGGAGAATAGGATAGAAGAAAGGGTGGAGCAACGTGCAAAAGAGAAATGGGAGCAAGAACATATGTTTCTATTTTCAATTTCAGATCGCTAACCAATTTAATTTTTTATATTAATATGGATATTCAAGTTAGTTTGATTTGAGTATATTTTATTAATTTTATGAATTTTAAAATTAATAATTATATAAATTTTTAATAATTTAAAAATTTATAGAATTTCTAAAAATCAAACTCAAATTCTGACGAATTAAGCTATACTTCTCGGTTTTTAATCAAATTTCATTCATTGAAATAGCTCTTTAAAAGCATATCGCAAGTATTACATGCATTTGATGGGCAAAACCATCTACTTAAGGTGAGCGTTCCATTATACAAAACATTATGTAAAGAGACACGCACATACATAGAAGGTATTGACATGGTTGGCAGATTTTATATTTCATGCGTCATTGAGCATGTAAGTTATAATTTCATTTATTTATAATAATCCAACCACATATTCCCAGAAGAAATACGTATACAAAAATTGGCTAAATTTTAAACAATTCTCTAATTTATTTATGGGCAAAATAACATTAGTTTCTGTAAAACAAATTCCACATCACTCGTCTGGTCTCGGAATAATAAGTTATTTGATTTGATTTAATACATATTTTCATTTAAATTATTAATAATCAATTTAGTATCATTACATAACAAATGAACTTTTTAAAGATAGATTTACATCTATGAATAGATTATTATTTTTCCATAAATCTTGTTCACGGTTATTAAACTTAATTTAGTTTGACAGGAAGCTCCACTTGATTTCATAAAAAAATAGTTAGTTTATCCGTGTTATGTCGTGGTTGGGTCAAATTTTTGCCAACACTAAAAAATTATTCAGACAACAATAATTTAATAATTCAAAATAAATTAAGTTAAATTTAATAAAATTAATATGGAATATGAAACCAAAACAACTCGTAAAAAGAAAAGAAGTTGTAAAGTTAAATATCTAATAAGTAAATGTCAAAGATAATATATACATACATACATACATATATATATATATATATATATATATTATCTGAGTAAATTCGGGTTACTTTCACCATCCACAATATGAGATCGAGATTAAATAAAAAAAAAATTTAAAAGAAAAACCTAATAAAAAAGACAAAAGTTCAATAAAAAAGACATAAGAAAACTATGCTAAACCGGATTAATTTTATCACTTCGCTCTAGGAATAACCAAATAAAAAGAAAAGTAAAAAAATAACAAAACTCAAGGACTAATAATTTAATGTAAAATGAAAAAAAAACTCATAAGAAATTCAAGGAAAATAATTTGAGTTAACCTGAGTTAATTTAACTAAGCTACTACTCGTGACATGAAATCAAAACAAAAAAAAAAGACTTCCAAAAGAAAAATCTAACAAAAAAACTAAAGTAAAATAAAAAAATAAAAAAATGCAACCTGGCCTAAGTTAGCTTAACTAATCCGCATTTGAAATAACAAAGCAACAAAAGAAGCAAAAAAATGATAAATCTCAAGGGAAAAAAGTTTAATGGAAAATAATAAAATTAAAAAAAAATCATAAAATTTAAAAAAAAAAACGAGTTCACCCAAATTAACTCGAACAGCTTATCACTCTCAACATCAGACCAGTATAAAAAATAAATAAGCTTTCAAAAGAAAGACCTAGCAAAAAAACTAAAAGTTAAATAAAAAATTAAGGAAGAAAATCTAAGATAACTAAGGTTAACTTGACTTATAACTCTCATCTAGAATTAAAAAAAAAAAACTCCTCTATAAACACGTATCACATTGTTAGAAAGAAAACAACTTGTCACTCCTAACGCCACTGCAAAAATAGGATTTTGGTAATTAGAAGAGACTACATGCACCATCTGAATGGCATGAAGACCATCATGCACTAATGTTGAACAATTTTTTTAATAATATTTAATAAAATAAAATAACCATATAAATCCTATTCAAATTAAAAAATAACAACAAAATCAGAATAAAAAAACTAAGACTCTTGAAATCAACCTTTTTTTTTTAAATTTCAAGGATAATTTTGTAATTTTATTTTTTAAAATGGAGAACCCTGTGCATGTTCATTTTATTTTTTTCCTAAACGTAATTTATTTGTGTAAATTATTTTTAAAAGACTAAAAAATCCCTCTATAAAAGCTTAATATTTTTTTTTAAGGATAAAATAATCATTTTAATATAATAAAAAAATATTCAAATTAATGTCCCAAATATATTTTGCAATGACTAAAGTATCATTTTTGAAAAAACAATTGTAATCCCAATTAGAAGCATAATTAGTTTTTCTTTTTCAATGGTAAAATATTAATTACACTACTCCAGTGAATAGAAAGAGGTGTCAGATGCCTTTTAGTTTTTTTTTATTATTATTTATAATAAGAAGAGTTAATATTACGTGACCTAATTAAAACCCATTTCTTTTTTTTTTTAAATCAGTTTTTATTAAAAAAAAAAAGCATCATTTTTCTTTACCGCGATAAATAAATAAATATCTAATCTGCACAACCAGCTAATCTCTTGATTCTGGAATTTGAAACAGTGCCACGTTGTTTTGTTGGTGACGAAAACAAAATAAAATGAAACACTTATCGCTAGAAGGAGGGCTTGAACCTCCGACCTTGTGGTTAACAGCCACACGCTCTAACCAACTGAGCTATTCCAGCTTGCTTGTTTCCACGGACACACATATATATAATTATTATTTTCAAACAAATATTACTAATATGTTGAGTAACCCATTGATAGTCTTTTGGTGGTGTTCGTGTAAAAAATAATTTTTTAAAATAAAAAATGTTTTTATAATATATATTTTTTTGAAAAATTTTAAAACACCCATTTTATTATGTTTTCTACGAAATAAAATCAATAATCTTAATAAAATTCACATTATTATTTGATATCAAATTTATGAGTTTTATAGGTCCCATACAATTATTTATGTAAGGGGTGGTAAAAGAAGAAAATTTTACCGCGGCAACCAAAGTCATCATATTTTCAAATTTTTTTTAATAAAAACAAATAATTAATCGAATGATGAACAATGAGTCTAAATGCATTCGTTTATTTTGGATAATATTAGAATATAAAATTAGTTTTCAAAAAATTGAAACCTAATTAATTTTAAATCTAAAACCCGATAATTTAAAACCTGACCGTACTCTTAATTTAAAACCATGTATATATATTTTATAGAAATTCTATAAACTTCAAGGGCGTATCTATCAATATTTATTGAAAATATTCTGATTATTGTTTTTCTAAAGTAAAACTAGTAATAAGAAAAGATGGAAAAATATTGATTTGGGCTCACCTTCACTAAGCCCATAAATGACTGGGTCAGACCCAAAACAACACCCATAGCTCAAGCTCAACAATCACAGAGCATCTAGGGAGGCTGAGCGAAAGAGTGAGGGTTTTTTGACAGAAACCGCTACGCATTTGCCTTTAACCCTTCAAAAAGATTGATGGGTGTTTTATTTTGATTAATTTGAAGCAGTAATTTATACGGAAAGAGATAGAGAAGCATAAAAGCATGGCTGTGAGTTCTCACTAATCTTCTTTAATCATTTCTTGATTGTTTTTTTTTTCCTTTCTTTAAATTTGACTTCTTGAGTTTCTGTTATAGTTATGCATCTCTTTTGGAGAATCATCGACAACGACAGTATCAGCACAAGTTTTGCTGCTTCGATTTTTTGAAAAAACCATTGAGAGTTTCAAGCACAATGTTGCTAATTTATTCTGTGGAGTCTTATCCTGTGAGCCCGTTTTAGATCCAGATTTAAGGTGATGCTGTTTTCGTTAATGTATAGGATTTTTTTTTAATGTTAATGTGTTTTGTAATAAGAAAAATGTTGGTAAATGTGAAGGAGGACTGGTGGGCATGGCATGGATGCTGTTGTTGGTGATGAATTTTCGAATAATAAGCAATGCGATGGTGGAGGAGGAGACCCACTAGTTTTTAATGTATTGGATTCAATGCTTAAGGGTAGTTTGGATCGTTTGAAATCGATGAGGTCAGCTTTTGATTTCGTTGTTGTTGTTGTTGGTTTTTTTTTGGTTGGAATTTGAATTATAATTTGGAGTGTGGATGTTTACTACGTAAATTTACAGTGTTTTAAAGGCATAATTAGGAGGGTACTTTTACTGTAGATTTTCTTTTAAGTGATGTTGTCCAACCCAAGATGTTAAAATCTCTATAATTGCCTTGGTATTTTTGTGAAGCAGAAAATGCAAGTTGGATACTTAATGGATGTGGTGGATGTAATTATTGGACCGTTTCCATAAATTTCCTTGTTTAGTTGAAATGTTTTGTTTGAAGTCTAGCTTTTTCATGTCTGTTAGACTTCACTGCTGTGAACTTGTCATATGGGGTGAGGATTGATTGTTGAATGAGAGCTTTTGATTATTTCAGCTGAATGTTGTGCTGGTGTCTTGGTGATAGTTTATGCAAGTGGATAATTCATAAATGATAAATGTAGTGGATGTAATTACTGGGCTGCTTTGATAAATCTCCTTGTTTAATTTGAAAGTTTTTTTTTTTTTTTTTCATGTCTGTTAGACTTCAATTTGTCAGCTTTTTATATGGGGTGGGATTGATTGTTGAATGATAGCTTTTGATTATTTGAACTGAATGTTTTGTTGGTGATTAGTTTACATGAGTTGTGAATGATAATAGTTTGAGAATCAGAACATAGTTATTTATATATTTTTGTTTCTCTAAGTCCTACAGGGATGATATCTCTTTGGTGAAGAAAGGCATTACAGGATGTGCGCTGGATGTTAATTGTGCAGGAAATGAAGCTATAATCAAGGATTTGTGTCTGGGGGGTAAGTTGGGACCAGCTTTATGGCTAAGGAGTAAAATGATTCAGAAAGGTTTTGTTCCTGATGTGCTGACACACAATTATATGGTGAATGGACTGTGCAAAATGAGTGAGTTGGAGAAGGCAGATTGGCTTATTAGGGAGATGCTAGACAAGGGTCCATCTCCCAACTGTGCCACATATAATACTTTTATCAAAGGTTACTGTCTTCTTGACAAGGTTGATAAAGCATTACATCTGTTTTCTTCTATGGCTAATAGTGGTACCAAACCAAATAGAGTTACTTTCAACACACTTTTGCATGCACTCTGCAAGAAGGACCTTTTAACTGAAGGTAAGAAGCTTCTTGGAGAGATATTAGATGATGGTGAAAAAGCAACATCAAATGTTATCACCTCAACTATACTTATGGATGGTTCTATCAAGAGTGGAGATATAGTTCAGGCGCTTGGTATCTGGGATTCAATGTTGGAGGAGGGTACCCCAATGGATGTTATCTCATATAATGTTCTTATCCACGGATTCTGTTTAGCCAGAGACATGAAACTTGCATATAGCTATTCTTGTCAAATGCTTAAAATGGGTCTACTGCCTGATGTCTTCACATATAACACTCTTGTATCTAGCCTTTGCAAGAGTGGAAAGCTTGATGAGGCTTGTTACATACATGATGTGATGTTAAGAATGGGAGTTGCTCCAGATGAGGTTTCCTATAAATTAATAATTCAGGGCCTATGTGTTTGTGGGGATATAGATAAGGCTAATGGTTATCTTAATTGTACATTAGAGAAATCAATGATACCAGAGCCTCTTGTGTGGAACCTCATAATTGATGGTTATGGGAGATGTGGAGATATTTATAATGCATTTGCCATCAGAGATCGTATGTTGTCTTTTGGTGTTGTACCGAATGTGTTCACTTACAATGCATTGATCCATGCACAAGTAAAAATAGGAAACATTTTGTATGCATATTTTCTGAAAAAGGATATGCTTTTAAAGGGCCTTTTTCCGGATGTGGTAACTTACAATCTTTTGATCGGTGCAGCTGCTAATGCAGGACACATTCATTATGCTCTTCAATTATATGATGAAATGCTTAGAGGGGGATGTAATCCAGACATGATAACTTACACTGAGCTAATTAGAGGTTACTGTGTGAAGTATAACACCAAGGAGGCAGAGGATCTTTTAGCCAAGTTATTGAAATCTGGTTTACTAATTGATCACGTTCCTTTTCAAATACTAATTAAGCAGTACTGCAAAATGAAGGAGCCTGATAGGGCATTTCAGCTGTATCGGAAGTGGTTGACTGGAAACAAGAGACTTTCCTCTTTGGAGATCTGGAGTCCTGCAAGGACAGTGCAAGATTAGTAGTTTGAAATGCCAGGGAGCAATTTGGCTGGCAAGTCACAGTCCTTGCATTTGAAATTGGGATCCAGTTTATGATGTTGGCTATTTTCTGCTTGTGGGGATCCTAAAGTCTTGCATATGATTTTTCCAGAGGTATGTATCTTTTATAGATGCTGTTAAGTTCAATAAACAGGTTTTCTAGGCTGCCATTGTTCTAGTTTTACCTGTTCAGGAAATTCCATGAACCATGAAATAGGTCCTATCAGGTTTCCATATGGTAAAAATAATGCTTTGCTACGAGTTTTCCTGATAAATTTGCCTGAAAGATATAACTTTTTAACTTCAAAGATTTTTAAGCTTATTGTGAAATGCTGAAGTATGTCAGCTAATAAATATTAACATGTGATATTAGCAAGTTGAATGATGTGATTATGGAAGTATATATTCTCACATTTATAGTGCATTGTTCATTGCAGTCAATATCTTAATGATTATGTTTACCATTTGAAAAATCCAAGCTGAGGCAAATCTGTTTTTTTTTTTTTCAACTTCCTTTAATTGTGTTTGAATCCTGCCTTTTCAATGTGAGCTTGATTTGATCTGCTATAAGTTGCTGGTTTTGGATTGACTTGGCTTAAATCTTAAACAGGCTTTTCTCCTCTGGTTTTTGCTTTGAATGATGGAAAATTAATTCCTGTTACCAGATAGTAAATTACTCCGTCGCTCTCATTTCCATTTTGCAATGGAAAGCGTGCTTGAAATTGCAAGTTTGCTTTCCAGTTCATCTTTCTCAATTCCATATATTCTACAATAGTTATTCCCTTCTAAGATAGGATTTTGCCATTTGAAAAATTGAGTTCACGGGCACAAACTATATGATTTGGGCTATAAGTTCTTCTTTGCCATTGAACTTAGAGGAGGGAGGCTTTAAGAATTGGTAATTTCTGATAGAATTTTGAATTAGTTTCGTGATGTTGTCTAACAAGGCACTCCCAGGTGTTTTTGTGGAGGTTGAACTGCAGCCCATCTGGAACTCTAGGATCTACTGAAAGTTATCAACTCGCTGTCCTGACTATCAAGGAAATAAACTTTGGCTTTTACCATTTGAGTTGGTGGTCAGTAGCCTCTTTGCAAGCAGTGACGAGGATAAATGAATTTTGTACAGGAGCAGCCATCGTTACATACTTTCTGGAAGAAATATAGCACCATGATACTGCGTACACACGTCTTGGAAATGCTCCTCTTTTGTAGTTACAAAGAGTACCTTGGTAACTTGGTTTGAATTCTATCTGAAGCAAGAGATTTCTGTATCTGCCGTTTGTAGCTTGTATTTTGATTTGGAAGATCATTCAACACCTTACTGATTCCTATTCTTATCTGGTATCTTACGTTTTCTTGCAGGGTTAAACAAGAGGAGGTTGAAGCACCAAGACTGGGTTTATAGTGGGAATGATATGCATAACGTTCCAGAACTTCAATTCAAGCAACACCAACTTGTGCCACAATGGTTATCTGCATGGTATTTGTATCTTTGCGGATCCAACAAATTAAGAGAGAACTATAATGAATAGGACTATTCAGAGTTGTGGCTGCGTATCGGAGCTTTCTTGAAACTTGACAGGATCTGGGCACCCGGACAATGCCATGCTTATATTCAGGTTTAAGTGAGCTTTTCTTTGGTTGTTTCTTAATCAATGTCATGCCATGATTACAACAGCCAAGTTAATGACTCGAATGGGAAAAATGGTGTCCCATCTTTTTGTAACCGGGTATTAACATTATATCACTCCTGATTTTGGAGCAGTGATGATACCTGGGTCTTCTTTTCTAGTGTTATTAGACCTGTCCTGTTTTTTTGACTCTGCCCAAGGCCTGGGTCACAGCTTGGAAGTCAAGATTTTATTTTTTTATAAAAAAATGTTAAAACAATGTCTTTTATTTTTTATTTTTTTAAAAATAAAAGTTAAATCTGTTACTGTGAGTCCTGGATATGATTAATGACACCGACGTTTTCCCAGCTGGCTGTATTTGTTTTTCTCTAAAGAATTACCATTTTTGTGAGATGACTTTACGTCACCGAAGGAAGGCTCAGATAAAATTACCAACAGATGCCTCCCTACCACAGATTGTTTATGTGATAAAAAGTTGGCAACACTTGCTCCCCACAGTACAAGCCGTAAAAGGTAGGATGAACCACAGCTTTTTCCTCAAGGAAAAATCCTCCCATGGATTCTCTATCCTATCAAACCCTGGTGCTTTTATAAGCAACCTCCAGCCCTATCTTCAAAGGAGAGAGTTTTCATGTCACTGGAATATAAGTATATATTATTCCCAAAATAATCAAACTGAATTAGCTATAAAATGTATGGATTTCATTCAAACATTTAGTTTGAATCTAAAAATACATACTCAAATCTACCATTTATAATCCCATGAGACTTGTTTAATTTAATGGTGATTTGCCTGGTAGCCAAAAATGGACAAGGGGAAATTCAAGAGAAAGGTATCATAGTTACCTATGGGCATAAATGACGAAAAACTAAAGGATCTTGAGCTAAAAAACCGCAGTGTTCTTACCCATTACTGCAAAAGATACTTTTCTAAAATTGTTCTTAGATATAACTAGAATTTGATTTCAAACAATACGGCTAGGAAATGAATTGACCTTAGTATATAGCCAGCTACTTTATGATTAATTAAGAAACTTTGTTATAATTAGATTATATTCTCAGTTTATATTGCTTGTCCAAAAAAAAAATCTCTTGGTTTATACTATTCTTGAAATTTAATACATCATGGGCCATGGAAATTCCTTGGAAGATTATCCAGGGATGACCCTTATAAGCTTGCTCTATTCTTCCATTAACTGATAATGGAGCTATCCAGAATAAGAATAAGTTGCATTCAATCTGTCTGCCACGCTTATTCTGCATAACTTGAGGAAATAGACATAAACATTGTTGAAGAAAGTTTGTTGGTCTTTCTTTCTTACCAGTCAAGTTTAAAACCCTAAAACAAAGATTTTTATTTTATTTTTATTTCATAATCTATTTTTAATCAAAAGAGTCACGAAATTAAGAAAAAAAAAAATGTTTCCAAGAGCTTGGGCTGAAGGTAAGGAAAAAACTCATGCAAAGTCACTTTGCAGGTATTAAGTTTGAGGTGTGTTTAGTATTGTGGTTTAATTTATTTTTAAAAATATTTTTTAAATTGATTTTTACTTGAAAAAAATAAAACTAATATTTTTCTAGAAATCCTTTGGATGATTTTCATGTACTAATTTTACAAATAAAAAAAAATCTAAAATAATATTATTTTAATATATTTTCAATTAAAAATTATTTTTAAAAAAATATCCTTTTACTATATCACTAAAAACATTAAGTCTCATCATTAATATTTTATTAATAAAAATATTCTAAATCTTGTTATGTAAAATGTGTTATCTCTCTGGTGAGAAAAAAATGTTAATAATTGTTGCATGAAGTAACCCAAATTACAATCTATCAAAATTGAACGTGTGATTTTATCATTAATTAGTTATGTGATGCACTTTATTATAACTTTGATATTTTTATTTCTTATAAAAAAATTATTTATGCAGGTTTTTTCAATGTATTTTTTTAGTTAAAAAAATATAAATACAAATTAAAAAAATTATGCATATATACAATTAAATAAACTAAGAACTGTGTTAGCTAATAAATAAAAGATCATTAACAATTTCTAAAATTAAAACTTGAAAAATCAAGAGACAAGTATAGTTAAGATATTTAATCTCATAAGACGAGATATTTACCTACTTATTTTTGCTAAATGTTTTTATTACATTACTTTTTTATTAGATTAAATGATAATAGAAATAAATAAATGTATTAAATTGATTGAATAAAATAAAAAAAATATTATGCAAAGTTACACATATTAGAAATAACATATGAAAATATTTTTTTTATTTTCAAGAATATAGTTCATTTATACAAAAACCATTAAAAAACTTATAGAGGAATAAAAAAATCTCTTTGAAAAACAAAAAATAACAATCATTCAAAAGAAGCTCTCTAAACAAAATAAAAGAGGGAACGAATATTAATCTAAATATAAATATTTTTTAAAAAAAATATAAAAAAAGAATTATTTGAAAAAAATAGAAAAGAAAAAAAGAAAAAAAAAAAAGCAAGGTGCTACTTGGCCTATTTTGCTAGGTCTGAGCGAACGAGCCTTTATTATTATTTTTTTTGCTGCATATTAGGTGGATGACATGTAATCCACCCCAATTTTGTTTTTGAAAAAAAATAGATGGCATGTCTCATGCTGAGGCAAACGATGCATTATCTGATCTTGCCTATATTCCGACTGCTATGATGACTGATAAATTAAAGTTTAATTTTTTTTACTTTAAAACTGTTTTCAACCTATTTGACCTAAAAGATTTATAAAACACTTTAAAAATCATAATAAACCTATCTATAACCTAAACAAAAAAAAAAAAAATCAAAAATCCATTCAAAAACCTGAAATCAACCAAAATAAAAAATTAACCTGAGTTCATATCTGTTTTTCCAAGAACTTTAAAAGTAAAAAAAAAACACTTGATATGAACTCTGCTCATAAAAAAATTAATATAAATATCGTTTGTTTTGATGGTTTGAGTCAATGCAAATAAAATGTTTCTCTTTCTTTAGCTGAAATTCAATGATCTCTCTTTCCTCTTTTAATCAAGAACTAAAAAATAATAAAAATAAATTTTTATATCATTTTTTAAGTTTGAAGGCTAAAATACATCTTTTTGATACTCATAGTATACCACTTATGTTTGATTTTTTTTTTATTTAGATCCTTTTCTTTCAATCCTAACCATGTTTGGTGTGTGTAATTTGTTAATGATCCATTCTGACATGACATGACACGATAGATGCTACCTAGGTTCAAAATCAATGTTTTTGGTGGAGAACTTGGTTTATGGCTATTAATTCGCAAGCGAAAAATGGAAAGAAGAGAAATCAATATTGATAAAGCAACCTTTTTCTTTGCCTATGAAAAACTTTGCAGTTCACATGCGTAGGAATCTGTGACTTCAGTCTATCTGCCCTCATAAATACCTAACCTACTACAATAACGGAGCCCATGCATCAAGCTAGCAGTACTTTAAAATGCAGTAGTCATTGTTCACTTCCTGCATTCTTGTGGAAGACAGGGTAGGCTGTGAGAAAAGTGGCTATCCTGCTTGAGGACCAGATTTCGTAAACATTGCCGCAGAAGTTGGTTGAGTTTCATTAGGTTTGCTTCTTGCTTGCACTCATCATTCCATTTGCATTGGATTGTTTGCTTCGATTGTGATAGTTGCAATGCCGACAAACTTAATTAAGACAAGCTGAGTATATATGTGTCTGTCTGTTTAAATGTTCATGCAAATTGTTCTTAAGAATTCTCGTGGTTGTAGTTGGTTTTTTTTAATGAACAAGGGGATTCTGTACTGGGATTGCCTAACTTGATTAATGGTGGTTGCTAGTGTTTGTAAGAAGGCTTGTTTGCTAACTTGTATCTTGGAACCAAGAGAGCAGATTTATATCTCTAATGGCTATCCGTCACTGCTTCGACAAAGATGTTGACCAGGTACTTCCCATTTTCTTCTCTTTTGCGCTACATTTCTTGTGACAAACGGAAAATGGCAGATGCATGAAGAAAAATACCAGAAATTGAAGATACCAAGAGGCCAAAGTTTCCTTCTTGGTGCTATTACTCACTGTTCATTGCGTTGCTCTTAATTTATGTTCATGCATATCAACAAAATGGAATGAAAAGCTTTTTCTCTAAGCTTGTACAAGGGCAGCCAAGAAATATTTAATTTCTTCATAGGATTTGTATCCTGATCTAGGTGCTGTTCGAAGGAAATTCATGTGTGAAGAAGGTGATATTGAACAGACCACACAAGTTAAACAGCCTCACCTATCACATGGTATGCTTAAATTGATTTTTCTAATTTATTTACCAATCGCACATGTACTTTTGCCCTTCGTACAAGATTCAAAGCCATGGCATAAAATCTTCTGATCTAGAGGCAGCAGCTTTAGCTAAAGCACCAGCGTTTTTTTCTTATGAAGTATGCTGATTGCTTTTCAAAGCCGTGTGAAATATACATATTTCTTCTTACCTTCAATGTCAACTTTCTTGATCATTAACCTGGTAAATAATAATAAAAAATTTGATCGGTAACTCCTTTTATTAATTTTGTTGGCAGACCTGTCAGATGATCAAGGAGTTGAAAGCTTACGAGGTTGATCCTAAAGTCAAAATGGTGATATTGAAGGTAAAAAAGCTGATTTAGGAATGTGCTGGAATTCTCAACCTCTTATTAAGTTGCACGTGTTTAGATATCAGAACATGATTCTACTCCTTATGATTCATTCATTTGTCTCTGCCGATGCCATTATCATCTAGCTCAGACATCACATTGAACTAAATCTCATGCAGGGAAATGGAAAGGCATTTTGTGCTGGTGGTGATGTCTTGGCATCATATACTTGTATGGTTGCAGGTGAAAAGAATCTTCTAAGAAAGTTTAAAAGTAATTGGAAAATGTTTGATGCCGTAAATGTTTATCTCCTTGGATGACACAGGGCATTGGAGCTATGGGACAAATTTTTACAAGAAACAAATCATGTTGGACTACTTGGTTGCAACATATGGAAAGCCTGTGGTATAGAAGTTATATGGCTCTATCATTATGCAAACTAGCAAAGCCAATAATTATCTCACATATTTCTCTACTCTTGTCATCTTCATTTGATTTTGATAAATGCAATTGGATATTTGAAGGTTGCAATTATTGATGGGATCGTGATGGGAGGAGGTGCTGGGCTATCCCTGCAGGGAACTTTCAGGATTGTCACTGAAAACACTGTATGCTTCTGCTTTACATATTGGAAGCATAGGGAGTTGATTTGTTTTTTTGATGTTTCTAAATAACTTAGTGATGCAGGTGGAAGCTAATAGGATAGCAATAACATAGAAAATGCAAGAATTTTAATTAGCAAAAATGGTTGTACATGTGAATTATAAACTCGTAATTTTATTATCTAAAATTTATATATACGGTGATTGTCTTCTTAAGAGATTTTCATAATTTCTAAACAGACCAGAAAATTCTACCTTTATTAGAAAATAACTAGAAATCAAAAAATGATAAGGAAATTAAATATAAATCCAAATTAAAACATAAATCCAAAAAAACATAGGATAAATAACAAACTTAGCTTAAACAAGAGCATCCGAGCTTGAAACCTGATTACAGAAGATACAACAATCCAATTAGTGACACAATGATTATTTAAATTAAGTAAAATTACTTGAAAACATTTAAGCTCGATCTAACAATTAAATCTTTTTTTATCATCGTTTTAATTAAGATGCTAACTTGTTCTAACTCTATCAAATTTTTTCTTGACCTAAACTTATCTCACTAATCTATAAAAATACATATGAGGTCAACATTATAGTTTTCCCATGTAAGAGTATCAGATCCTCACTCAAATACCAAAAACTTTCAGTTTGAATAATTTCTACAAGCTCGACTATATCACTTAAATAATTAAACAAAATATTTGATGGTCTTCTCTAGATGGCCAAAGACCTCCTACAAGGACTTTGTCTTATGCCAGGAGCCAAGTCTCATAATATAAATACTTAATTGCCTTAAAGCATACTGCTGAGGAGAAAAGAAACTTAAGGTACTGTAGAACAGTGGAATGATCACAGAAACTTGATGTTCTTTATTTTGAGATTTACTAAAAATCTTGAGGATAATCAGATTAAGAGTTTGAAGTGCAACAAATTATAATTATACTTTCATGATTCAGCAGGAGGGTTTTTGTT
>NW_011499985.1:530003-553039 GCF_000495115.2 Populus euphratica
GCAGGAGGTTTTTTTTTCTTATCATTGTTTCGGAGATGAAGTTGTTGTAGGATAATTTATCAACCTATCAGCTAAATCAGATAACTCAAGGTGATGATGGAGGCAGCCTGGATAGCATAGGATGCATGTATTTGTTGAGGAAGGGCTGTCTTCTTTTCATGAATTAATGTTTCTTCAGTTGTTCAAAGAAAGCTAACTCATCGAATCTTCATATTCCGTGATGAAAAAAGATTAATAAAATTCTCGTCTTTCATATATATATATAAACGAAATGATATTAGAAGCATCTGCATGTTCATCTCATTTGTACAGTGCATAAGTAATGGTGCTTGGATGTTACATGAACTTGCATAGGTGTTCGCTATGCCAGAGACCGCAATAGGACATTTTACTGATGTTGGGTCATCATATTTCCTTTCCAGGCTCCCTGGATTTTTTGGTAACTACCTATTTGTTACTCTATCTACTTTACTAATAATTTGGAATGAGTTTCATGCCTTCTCATCTTCCCTCTGAGTGTACAAACTTCTGAATATTCATGAACTCCGTGTGTTTTTTGAGATGTAAGATGAAAATTGATCCAATGCATCATGGAAAAAGATAGATTATTTTTCTTTTTCCTTTATTCGTTAGCAAGTTAATTTATCCTTGAAGATTATGATTCAGTGCTTTATGTACTTATTCTAATTCATTAAAAATGCTATATAGGTGAATATTTGGGACTTACTGGAGCTAAGATTAGAGGAGCAGAAATGGTTGAATGTGGCCTTGCGACTCATTTTATGCTCGCAAAGGTAATGCCTCTTAGAATTGTGCTCAATTATATTTACCATTAAATGGTTACACAGAAAAGCAGTTGCCTCACAGAATATTCAGAAATCTCTTGATCTGCATCAGATATCCTCTCTAACATCAGTTTTTTTTGCTGAAGTGATAGTTATTTTATCGTGAATGTTCTCTTATTTACCATCAGAGGATTGCATAATTTTTTCTTTCTTTTTTTTGTGGTAGGATGTCCGTTTGTTGGAAACTGCACTAGATGAAGTAACTTATACTGATACGAAAACAATTTCTGAGATCATCAGCAAATTTATGCACAAACCAAATGTTAAACAGCATGGTGCTTTTAGCAGGTAATGTTCAGGTCCCTGAAAATTTTGTGCTGCTTTTATCAATATCTACTAGTGTCTGTTAACATCCATCCTGAATTTGAATACTTAATCATTAAATAGACTGGAGATCATCAACAAATGTTTCTCGAGAACAACAGTTGAAGAAATACTGTCATCACTGGTGAGCATATCACAGAAGCACCTTTTCTCACCTAAACTTAGTGTAGAAAGTCTTGGTTAGGAATGCCATAAGTATGATACCTGCTTGACTTGTTTTAGGAGAGTGAGGCAGAAACTAAATCAGAAAAGTGGATTCTTGATGCAATCAACTGGATGAAGTCAGCCTGTCCAACCAGCCTCAAAATTTCCCTTAGATCGGTATGAATGATTTTAAGGGATTTCTGATCTTTTACTTGAGTTAATATTTTTTTTCAACTACAATTCAAGGAATGCTTCCCTTCTCTTTAAAATCCAGAAATAACTTTTCATGTGTGGATTAGATTAGAGAGGGCCGCAAGCAAGGACTTGAGCAATGCCTCATCCAGGAATGTACTATTGTTTGCCACATTTTGAGAAGAACAGTTAGCAATGATTTTTATGAGGTAATTAATTAGAGGAATGATAAGAACATAACTTCGGTAATAAGAACATAATGTGATGACTATTCGTCTCTAATCACAGGGTTTTCTTGCAGGGAATTAGGGCCATCTTACTGGACAAAGACAAGAATCCCAAGGTACATATGGTACTAGCTATGCTTGATATGTTTTCTTAACAATCACATACTGTAATGTAATCCACTTCTCTTGTTTTTAACAGTGGGAGCCTTCAAAGTTAGAGCTAGTGACCGATGAAATGGTGGACCGATATTTCTCCAGAGTCGATGAAGATGACATGGAACCCCTTCAACTTCCTACCAGATCCAACTTAGGTGATACCATGAGGCCAAAACTTTGAAACTAGAAAGGCTTTACGGGGTGATCAGGACTATCTTTCTCCATGGTTAGATAAGCTGATGATTGAATATAACGTTTCAAGCTGATAATAGAACAGCTCTCTCTTTTCTTATTGGATTAAGGACTTGTTCTGTAGCATCAACAATAATGAACGATGTCTTAAATCAAACAATGCACTCTTGATTTCCGTTGGAGAACATTCTGTTCTTCATGCCTCCCTCCCAGTTTCGACACTTTGATTTGTTGCCATGATCTTTCCTGTCTAAGCACGAAAACTTTGGACCAAAATATCATCATACTGCATTGAAACCGTGGTGTTAGACAAAGCAATATAATTTTGCCATCTCTAGAATTTTAGAGCTCGATGGGAACATCGTACATACAAGAAAAAGGGGACCACATCTATAATTTTGAAAATATTAGGTTAATTAACACACATTATATTTTTACATGGTATTACTAAAAAACTTGTTTCTTTCCATATATAACTACATCGCAACATCAAGCAAACACATGTACAGAAACCAAACCTCTTCTCCTGACTTGGAACGTTAGAACAAGACATATTAAATGCTAATTAATTCGTCAAGACTCAAAGTCAAGGTTGTTGGTGGATGGCTTGATTCAAATGATAAGGTAATCCATTGATAACCACAAATTGAAAGAAGGGAAATCAATTAATATAAACACTGCACCCAGCTTTTTCCTTGCCTTATTTTGCAAATTGTCGGTGGATATCGTGGGCTCCAAAATTGGTTACTCCTCGATAGACCCGTATATTTAAGGACAAATTAGATAATTAGCATACAAAATAAAAAGAAATATAAATTAACATAGCAGCAAAAAAATCGGTGAAATAACATGTTATGACCCTGAAGTTTTACATTTAATTAAATATGATGTTCATGAATTATGACATCAATTAAAATTTTAATAAAATTTTATAATATTTTAATTGATATCATGGCTCATAAATATAATATCAATTAAATTTAAAATAAATTGATCGATTAATGCATAATTATCAGTTAACTTGACTAACCGGTTAACACTGAAAAATAAAGGAAATCACTTTATAAACAATAACATTTTAAGATTTTATTTGGAATCTATTTTTTTAATTTACATGTTGGATATATATTTTAACTCATAAAACATATTTTAAAAAAGTAAATTCATAAAATTATAATTTATTTACTAGAGATATTTAGTAATAACGGCATGTATTAAATATCGCTCTTAGAGATAACAACATTTAGTAAATATGATGTTTTAAAAGTGTAACAGGAAGAAAGTATATTATTTCTTCAATTTTTTTTTTTAAATTTGTGTTATTTGCAGAAACTTTCAAATTACTACTGTGCTATTATTTAAAAAAAAAAGAAAACCATACTCAAGGCAGATTCAGAACTACTTTATCAGTGGTAGGCAATTCTTTGTACGACGTTGTCAATATGACACATTAATTATATGTGCGTGGCTGCACAAAAAAATGGTCCGTCTGTTGTTTTCTGGTGGCTGCCAGTGTTTATGAATTACAGAGAGGCTCGTTTGCCGACCTGCGTTAATATAGAACAGAGAGAGTAGATCATTTGTATCTCAAAATTTAATGGTTATGGCCGGCCCCGTTGCTTCGAGAAAGATGTTAATCAGGTACGTGCACTCTCCATTCTCTGTTCCCTGCTGCAAAATTCACTCGCAATTTGAAATGCGTGATTGCAGCCAAGCAAAGATTTGCATCCTCTAGCTAGGTGATATTGAACAGACCACAGAAATTAAACAGCCTCAGCGATCACATGATATGTATATATAAATGTACTTTTTAGAACTCTTTTCCTTCTTTAATTTCTGGCTACCTTCTTGACTAGGTTGTGCTTAAGCAAATACTCTTCTGATTTTTTTTTATTGCAAATATTGAGAAAGATACACAGTATATATACAAAACTAATTAAGTTAATTTAGAAAACTAATTAAATATAAAAATAGAGACCTAAGGAAATTAACTTTAAATATCTAAACCAGAAATCAGAAATCAGAAATCAGAAAATCTCAGCACTGTCTTTCAAGTTGGTGCATAAATGTCATTCATGTCCAACCTGTTTAAAAACACCCCACTTGAAACTGTTTTGGTGGAATGCCAGATTATCAAATTTGATGTTAGGCAACTCCATACTTTTCTATCCAACTTCTCCTTAATGAAGAACTTGTGTATCTCTAGTGTTACAATGTGATAATTTTTTTTACTCAGTCAAATACTACGTCAAGAACATGATTGGTTTGATATATTAGTAATGAGATATTCTTCTTGGAGTCATATCTTCAGCTTCTATGCGTTCATCGCTATTTCGACCCAAAAATTATACCACTTAAATCTAATTCACATCTTGTTTTGTTGTTTGGTGCAGTTTGTGAATAATATCTACTGGAATCCAAATTTATTTAAGGAAAGTCATATTCTAGAGTCTGCACTTTCATTTGATACTCCCCCTAAATATGAGAGCTTGGAATTTGGACTGCCAGACACACACAAGGTCAATGGTCAATGAGAGCTTGGAATGGATTGTTATGCCTAAAGTATTAATTCTTTATTATATAATTTATGTAATTTGATACATGGTATATTAAACTAACATTAAGTCTATCTACCCCTGTAAATACTCAACCAACTACAATAAAGAAGCTCATGCACGTGCTGTTAACCAAGCTAGCAGTACTTTAAAATGCAGTGGTCATTGATCACTTCCTGCATTCTTGTTGAAGACGGCTGGCTATGAGAAAAGTGGCTATCCTCCTCGAGTTCCAGATTTCATAAACATTGTCATGGAAGTTGGTTGAGTTTCATTAGGTTTTCTTCTTGCTTGCACTCATCATTCCTTTTACGTTGGATTGTTTACTTTGATTGTGATGGTTGCCACTTGCCCTAAATGCCTCCAACTTGATTAAGACAAGCTGAGTATGTGTGTGTGTTTTTAAGTTTTCGTGCAAATTGCTTTTAAGAATTCTCGTGGTTGTAGTTGGTTTTTTAAAATGAACTAGCAAATTCTATACTGGGATTGCCTAACTTGATTAATGGTGGTTATGTTGGGATATTTTCATTAATGGACAACAACCTTTGCAACCTACTCAAAGAAGTAGGGTTGTCATTGTCAAAAGAATACAATAGTAGTTGCACTAATCATTGACAAAAATGGTGTAACTCATGTGCTGCCATAATTTGTGCCATAATTTATGATCTCTTGCCTTACCATTGATATCTATAAATAGAGATATTATTTGAGAGCAAAATGAGAGAGAGAGAGTGAGAGCAAAGCAAGGGCAACAACCCTACTGCAATGTGCAGCAATGTATGTGAGTTAGGAGTTGAGTTTGAGTAAATGTGATCCTCCTCCTCCGTGTATGTCTATTGTATCCTTTCTCTATTTTTAATAATATAAACATCTCCTGTGGATATAGGCTATTTGTCAAACCATATTAAATATTGTGTTAGTGTGTTTAGCTTTCAATTGACAAATATCAATATATCACCGATCTGGAATCCCCAACAATTGGTATCAGAGTTTATGGTTTAAAGTAGTGTTTGATTTTGCTCAAAAATAAAAGTTTTCAAAATTATGTTTTGACTGTACCACTATGTAGAGCAGGAAGAAATGAGCAAACTAATGAAAACCGCATCAAAATCAAAAGTAGGACATGGCCGCACTCGCCGGCGAAGTGGCTGGCCACGCACGCATACGCGCTTTACGTGTCTTCTTTGCCTGAATAGGCTGACCCTACTTAAATACCAGATGACCTGACCCACACGCCTAACCTGGATACTGATGATGTCATCATGATGTAAGCATGTACAATTGGCATGCCATGTCAACGTCCAGTTAGCTGACACATCAGTAAAGTGGGACCCACTTGCCACGTCATCAACCGTGAGCCGAGTTAAGTTGAACCGAGCCGTGTAGAGTCGAGCCAAGCCATGAGCAAAGGGATAGGATTATGTGTAGTTGAGCCTACGTACAACGAGATCTGAGATTGAATTTGAGCTGTTAATCAGGCCAGAATTGTTTTGATCAAATCTTAGCCGTTTGAAATGCGATTTGGATGGTTTTAGACTTGTTTCCACTAATTTGATCATTCCAGATGCAATGATATGGTCTGATTATTGAGATTAAGATAAAAAATAGTGGTGGTGAATTATTTAAGAGAGATTGTTTGATCAAAAGGCATTAGAAGGTCATCATGGTGGTCGATGGAGATGAAGAAGAAGAAATCGCACATGTTTACCCAATTACATGTGTTAAACTACTATATGGGGAAATTTTAATTGCCTTAAGGGAAGGAAAAATTGAAACACTCTAGACACGCAATCATGTGGACGATTTGAGGTGAAGAATGGAAATTGATGACGACCAATCTTGATGAATCTAAGCACTGGTAGTCTTACAAGACGTTGAGAAATCAGGTATAAAACCAGGATACCGTAGATTCATTTGTAAAGGAAAGCTGTAATAAAGCTAACAAATGGTTGTATATATTGAAAGACAGTATAATGGATAGATATGACCTAAGAAATTCTGTTTAGGAGATTGAGTTTTAAGCAAGACCGGTGTGACCCCTCTAATCTTTCATGGGAACTTGTTTAGTTGAAGGATTATCCATATGATACTATTTTTATATATGTAACAGTTTATAATGAAACTGTTGAAGACTGGCAGGATGACGGCATAAAGGAACAGTTGGGTTTCGTATGTTCGAGAATTTGATGGAGTGGTGATTTCTCCAAAGAAGTTAGATTTGGTGATTGTAATTTCTCGAGGGTAAAATTGATGAAGACCTTGATAATGGAAGAGAAATACAGCAAAGGGATAAATATTGACACCTATTTTGACTTGGATAGGTGTTGTGACATGATGAGTAGCTGTTAAACATAAGCAAGGAATAAGGAGAAATCTAGAGAACATAAATTATGTCGCAAGTGTGCAGCATTGCGACGAGTTTTCCACTTTTATCTGGAAATATGTAATATCTATCTGAAAAATATAGAGGGATAAGAAAATATTTTATTTTGTTGGTGGAAAATGGATTGGGAGTCGCCACCTAGTATTTTGGTCTCTAGGAACTCTAACTGGTCTCAGAGATTGGGTACGGGGACATGGTTGCGTAAAGGGAAGGTATTAGCACCCCAAATACGTCCTAGCTAAGGTAAGCTGCATTGTTTTATTGTCTGATAAAATCTAAGGGTTTTTTTTTCATGTTTCCAAGTTATTGGTATGGTTTAAGAAAAGTCCTCATCGGTAAGGAGATCCTTATCTTATCGGATAACTCTGACCTAAACATAAGAATTTAATTTCCAGAATACATCTTACGTATAAGATCGTAACCCCAGATATTAAAAGAAAACAAAATAATTTTTTTTGTAATTTTTGAGATATTGGCCTAGTTCTCATGGCTTGAATAAACTGATTATTAAAGCCAAAATGCATGTTAATACATATATTTTTTTGAAATTTTCTTTGTTTTATAAAAATATGATGAGATGATATATATATATATATATATATATATATATATATATATTGGAGAGACTAGGCCATATGCATGAAAGCAAAACATTTTTATTTTTATATTTTTTTTATGACTTAATAAAAATCGGGTATTCTAATATCGGATTTGTATCTTTACAGTATAAAAATATAAACTGATATTGATCAAAATACAACAACAAAATTGTGAAAAATCACAGATGTTTTGAAATAATTCTTTGAAGAAAATTCTTTGAATGGGCCAAATCCGACCCAAAAGGGAACTGAGCCGAAATCGACCCATAAATAAAACGGGCCTACTTCCTACAGGGCTGGACTCAGCCCAGTCGCATGGGCTGGGCTAATTTTCCAGCCCGAAACAATAGTAACCAATACTGTACATAAAAAAGTAACTAGGGTTACTGTACACGCATAGTAACCGGGTTACTGTACATAAGCATAGTAGCCCGTTAATTAATTAGCCTGCATAGTAACTAGTTAATTAATACTGTGCACCTGCACAGTACTAGTTAATTAATACTGAGCACCGACACTTACCTGGGATGAGAATCTGATGGTGGGTTGATGGTGGTGCTGGTGGTCGGTTTGGATGGTGGCGTTGCTACAACAATGGTTGGGGAGCCCGGTGACAACAACTGTTCTTTCTTCTTCTTCCCTGTGTAGAGGCACCCACCTCTGGTTTTTTCCTTTTTATGCCTGCTTCTATTCAACTCATTGTTAATGTCTTTGTTTTGTCCCCTTCGTCCTAATGTCTTCTCTCCTTCTGGTCTGTTTTACCTTGGTTTCTCTCCTTTCTTTCTCCTTTGTCCGCCCCTGTTTTGTCTTCTCCTTCTATTGTTGATGGTGTTCTGTTAGAGACTAAGAGGGCAATGGCAGCTGGGGGTGATGCTGGTGGTGGTGGAAAGGAAGCCAATGATGCCTCACGGTGATTATAAAGGTGGCAGTGGCTGGGGAGCCCGATGACAACAGCTGCTTTTTTTTCTTTCTTCTTCCCCTTGTAGAGCTGCAGATCTACCTTTTCTCCAATGGTGCTACAACGGAGAGGGGGCAAGAAGACGGTGAGCTGAAAAATGATGATCCTTGACAGGTGTGTTTGTATTTCCCTCCCTTTGTTCAAAACTTCCCCTCCATTCTCTCTGTTCTCTCGTTCATAATTCTCTCCTTCATTCAATTTTCCAAAAGCTCCTTTTCTCCTCTTCTTTTCTCTGCCGGGTTGGGTGCTATTTATAGAGCCAAGGAGCGGGGCTCTTTACTGTTGCACAGGGGGAGCAGGGCATGCGGCGGTTGGTCGGCCAGTGGGTGCGGCTCCCTCGGTTTTTGCAGGGCACGTGGCGGGTGGTCGGCCAGTAGGCGTGACTGGCGAGGCGTGTCTCCCTCGGTTTTGGCAGGGCAAGCGGCAAGAGAGAGATGCCTTAAAATTAAGGAAGAAAACAAACCTTTTCTTTCTTCCCCTACTGCACGTCCAGGAGAAGAAGAAAGAGGAACAATGTCGTTTAAAAATGACACTGTTATGATATTTTTTCTTAATTATTAATTATTTATTTTTATTTTCATGGGGGGTCTAAAATGGCCTACAACAGATGCCCCCTCTTTATAATACTTATGAAGCATGGATTTTACGTAGTAAGTTTTATAAAGATAAACAAAACTGATCTTGCCAAGGCTTGATCGATTTGAAACTTTGTCTTTACAGCAATTCCCCTTCCCTGAAACTATGATTAAAACTTAGTCATCTTGAGATCCTATTCTGACTTCTAACTTTGATTAAATTAACTTGGAATTCTTTTGAGATCCCTTCTGGCGAACTCTTTTAAACAAAAAATTTATATTTATAGCTTGGCCAACCTAAAATCTTATCTGGCGATATCCATTGGCCAAAGCTGAAATTTGTGTTGCTAGTAGGTTAACCTGAGATCCCTTCTAGCGATCTCCATTAATTTAAAAACCAAACAATTTGTGTTTGCAGCTCGGTTAGCCTAGAATTCCATCTGGCAATTCCCTTTAACCAAAGCTGAAATATGAGATCCCTTCTGGTGATCTCTTTTAACCAAATTTGAGATCAGTATTGTGGTTGGGTTAACCTGAGATCCTTTCTGGCAATCTCCCAAAACCAAAAAATCTATTTTTTGCAGCTCAGTCAACTTGGAATCCCATCTGGCGATTCCCTTTAACCAAAGTTGAAATATAAGATCCCTATTTGGCGACCTCATTCAACTGGAAAAAAAAATATAGCTTGATCAACTTGAAATCCCATCTAGTGATTCCTTTTAATCAAAGCTACTTGAGATCCCATCTAGCGACCTCATTCAACCAAAACCAAAGAATATGTGTAACGTGGTCAACCTGAAATCCCATCTGGCAATTCCCTTTAACTAAAACCATCTGAGATCCCATCTGACGATCTCTTTTAACCAAAATGAAAGAATATGTGTAACTCGGTCAACCTGAAATCCTATCTAGTGATTCCCTTTAACCAAAGCCACTTGAGATCCCATCTGGCGACCTCATTTATCTAAAACTAAAGAATGTGTAACTCAGTCAACCTGAAATCCCATCTGGCGATTCCCTTTAACCAAAGCCACTTGAGATCCCATCTGATGATCCCTTTTAACCAAAACCAGACAATATGTGTAACTCGGTCAACCTGAAATCCCATCTGGTGATTCCCTTTAACCAAAGCCACCGAGATCCCATCTGGTGATCTTTTTTAAGCAAAACCAAAGAATATATGTAACTTGGTCAACTTGAAATCTCATCTGGCTATTCCTTTTAACCAAAGCCACTTGAGATCCCATCTGGCGACCTCCTCTCACTAGAATAAAATAATATATGTAACTTGGTCAACCTAAAATCCCATCTGGCGATTTCCTTTAACCAAAGCCACTTGAGATCCCATCTGACGATTCCTTTTAACCAAAACTAAAGAATATGTGTAACTCGGTTAACCTGAAATCTCATCTGGCGATTCCCTTTAACCAAAGCCACTAGAGATCCCATTTGATGATCCCTTTTAACCAAAACCAAAGAATATGTGTAACTTGGTCAACTTGAAATCCTATTTGGCGATTCCCTTAAACCAAAGCCACTTGAGATCCCATCTAGCGACCTCATTCAACTGGAACTAAAAAAATATATGTAGTGTGGTCTTATTGTAATGGGTGACCTACCCACGAAAAAAGGAAAGAATGGTTTCTTTGTAATGGGTGACCTACCCAAGTGGAAGAATGACCTCATTGTCATAGGTGACTTACACAGATAAGAAATATAGAGAATTGGTCCCATTGTAATGGGTGATCTATCCAAGAAAATATTGGTCTCATTGTAATGGATGACCTACCCAAGAAAAAAAAGGAAAGAATTGTCTTATTGTAATGGGTGACCTACCCAATTGGAAGATGTGATGCGACAAAGTGTGAAAAATGGGACTTACTTGGCAAAGTCTTGAAGGGATGACAAGAGAAGGGTTGGAAAACTTGGTGCTTCTTGACAATTCCTGATCGCAGGGTTTGAAAACTCGGGGCTTCTTGATGGTAAGGTTGATCTTTTCATTTCTTAAAGATTTTCCTAATGGTGGGCTTCATCTCATCTTTCTTTTATTCCATGATCAGAACCGATTCTTTATCATCATCAATGCAATGCTTCTTTCTTTTTGCACAATCCTGGTTTTGAAACATAGGTCCTATCATCTTCTTCTATTTTATGAAACTCTCTCTTGACATGAGCTTGCTTTTGAAGCCGTATGCTGGATTCATTTTTCATGCTGCCTCTTTTTAAGAGGAAGTCTTTGACTTTTTCAAGTAGCTTTTTCCAAAATGTATGATTTATCATTGCCTTCGTTTTCATGCTTTTGTCAAATGCTTTAACTTATTTTTTCAAATCAACAAGCTTTCATCCTGTTTCTAACACGTAAAACTTTTCATGAAATATCTATGTTTGCCCCTAGTGTGGGGATGTGATCCTAGTCTGGGCTTTTATAAAGAAGAGATTCATTTCACCTATTTCTCCTTCAATTAAGCAACAGTGAGCTGGATCATTTCTATTATCAATGTGTACAAGTTGTACCTTATACTCGAGATTAATGGTAGTTATAGCCGCTAGCATGGCCAAAGCATCTACAACATGATTCCCTTCTCTTTTTAGATGGGTGATTTTAGTCTCTTTAAATTCCTTTGCTAGTGTAGATAAGTATTCCTGGTACGACCTTAACTTTTCTTCCTTGGTTTACCATCCCCCTCAACCTGACATGTAATCAACATTTGAATTCCCACATACATCTATCCCTTTTTTTCTCTTTAGCTCCAATGCAGCTTCTAAACTGAGGATACCAGCTTCATACTCAACGATATTGCTGGTGCACTTGAAATACGTTTTAACTGAAATTGGATATTTTTTCTTATTAGGAGAGATTATTACTACCTCGACCTCGTTACCATATACATTTATTGCTTCGTAAAAAAAAACATGGTCCACCAATTTGTTTTTTTCTCCTCTTTCTCTATGAACAATATATCTTTATTAGGAAATCAAAATCCAAAGGTTTGTAATCCTCAACAACATTATTAGCTAAAAGGTCTGCAATTGCACTTCCTTTTACAGCTTTCTCTTAGAGGATCCACTTTTGAAATTAATCAACTGGTATAGTATAACATATAATATTGTAATTTCTTTGTCGCCCACACCAGCCACAACAAAGCCTTTCTATCTTAGTATATCTAGACTCACATTCAGTGAGTTTCTTACTTAGGTAATAAATAACTCTTTTCTTCTTTTTGGTTTCATCATGCTGATCCAATACACATCTCATGGCTAATTTGGTTACTGTTAGATATAATACCTGTCATAACCCAATTATGAGTTATTCCCTAAAATCCACTTTTTAAAAAATAAAAATCAAAAAATAAAATAAAGGCTGGCAATGTGGGGAAAACTGATCTAGAAAGACTGCAAAAATAGGCAAAAATAAACCTGCAATTTTGGAAGGAATTTCAAGGCCTAATTGTACCCTATTATGCCCAAAAATAGAAAAATACAAATTCAAAGGTCAAATTAAATGATTATTGGACAAATTTGCATAAACATTAAGTCCAATAACATAATTAAATTTTTAATAGGCCAATTTGATTTAATCATGGGCCAAATTAAAATTTAATTATGCTTAAGAATTAATTTAGGTCCAAATGAAGGATTTAATTAAGTGCAAGGACTTAATTATACTTTAAATGGGTCAAATTAATTTTATTTGGGGCTTAATTGGTGAAAACATTAAGTTTGAGAGTCTAATTTAGGTTTAATTGAGAAGATTGGAATTTTAAGAAACCAAATTTAATTTTTACCAAGTTAATTAAGTGAAATAAGGGGTTAAATTGAAGAAAGTGAGAGTTTAATGGTCAATTAGGGGTGAAATTGCATGAATCTGAGGCCAAGGACTATAATGAAAAAGGCACATGAATTCGGGGCTGAAGTTGGAAAAAAAACGAGTTAATGTTCATCGTCTTCCCCGAAAAGCTGCCCGAGTAGCAACGTTCCAGATGCATTTTCGGCCTTGTTTGGCCACTAAATCCGACAATGCGAACACCGAAGTGTTCACCTACAACCCCTCTAGCCTTCTGAATTGTCCGGTCGGGTTTATAAGATTTAAAAAGGTTTCGTTGGTCGGCCTAAAGCGGCCACCTTGGGCAGCCTGCAACCTAGGATTTGTCAAATTTGACAGTTCGAGGTGCACACTTTGAGCCAACGGCCTGGATTCCTCGAGTCGAATCAAGAGCTAAATTTTTTTTTCCCATTAAAGATGAGATTACCCTCTTTCCATGGCTATAGGAGCACATTTCATGCTCACAGGGAGGAGGAAATCAAACCCAAAGCTGGTTGAAAATCAGCTTTTCCAGCCTAGTTTTCCTGCAACCAGCCCTCTCTTTTTATTTCCTCTCAGACCAACCTCCACAGCGGCAACCACCCAAACCGACCACCAGCATCACTGGAAGTGTCTGCCATCGTCCTCAACATCGTTTCTACCATCAGGTTTGCCCACCCCCCTCTCGTCGCTGTGCCTGCACCATTTCCTCACATTTTACTGTTCAAGTGAAACATAATTCACTTGAACAGTGAAATGCTATATTCACTGTTCACGTGAATTACAATTCACGTGAACAGTGTAATGCTATTGTTACTATTCACGTGCGTGAATAGTGAAATTTGCAAAAAAATATATAATAAAATAAAAATTCTTCAAAAATTATTTCAAAGAATTTGTGATTTTTCACAAATTTTGTTAATGCATTTTGATCAATATCGGTTTGTATTTTTATACTGTAAAAATACAAATCCAGTATTAAAATACTCAGTTTCCGTTAAGTCATAAAAAAATTCAAAAAAATTTTAAAAATAAAAAAAAAATTGTGATTTTCTTAAATATTTTTCTACCAAGTTTGCTTAATATTGGGTTGTATACTTACATTGAAAGATACAAGTCCAGTATTAAAATGCCCGGTTTTCTCCGAAATATTCAAAAAAAACAAAAAAATTCAAAAAGAAAAAGAAAAAAGATTTTGTTGCATACAGTCAAATCCTAAAGAATTTTTCAAGCATGTCTCAAAATATAAAAATTACATCTTTCTCACGATTTAAAAATCCAAAAAAATGGATATCATAACTAGTTTATGATTATTCGTTAAGGTTTGGCCAAAATATCAAAAACCTTTTTTTTTTCCTTTTTAACCCTTTTTTTTAAGATTTAGACTTTAATATTTGTGGAGTGTAAAATTACACGATAAAGTACACCCTCGAATATTAAAGATACAAGGTATAAATAAAGGCAATTTTAAAATTTAGATTTTAGAATGGTTAGGATTTAACCCAAAGAGGTAAAGACTCCTTCACGAAAGGAGATCTGCCTTGAACCTTAGAAAATACCAATAAATAGAAACTTGACCTAGAAGAACAATCAAACAAATAATGCAGCTTACCTAAGGTAGGGTGCACTGGGGGTGATGCGTCTTCCCCTTGCACAACCAGTCCCTTACTCAGACTTTCGTAGACCATAGGTTCCTAGTAACCATAATACTAGGTGGCGACTCCAAAGAACCAAGTAAAACACAAATAATAACAAAACAAAATCACCAGCCGATGCCGCGCGGATTTTCCAACGTGCGACAATACCAAAGGTTTTCCTGATACCAGAGGAACCTGTGAAGGTGGATTTTGTAAATAATTTTTTATTTTATTGAATGCCTTCTCACACTCCTCATTCCAGGTTCTAGGATTCTTTTTTCTTAATAATCAGAATATAGGTTCACATGTTGTTGGTAACTAAGCTATAAACTGAGCAATATAGTTTAACCTTCCTAAAAATCCTCTTACTTCTTTCTCCGTCTAAGGGGATGACATAGCTTGAATGACCTTCTTTTTTTCTTTTTCTTTTTTTATCTAGATCCAACTTTATACCTCTATCACTTACCATAAATCCCAATAGCTTACCTAATTTAACTCCGAATGAACATTTTGAAGGATTGAGCCTTAATTCATACTTTCTTGACCTCTCAAATAACTTCCTCAAAACCTCAACATGATTTTCTCCCCTTTTAAATTAGCAGTCATATCATCTATATACACCTCAATTTTCTTGTGCATCATGTCATGAAATAGAGTCACCATTGCTCTTTAATAGGTTGCTCCGACATTCTTCAAATCAAATGGCATAACCTTGTAGTAGTATACCCTCCAAAGTGTGATAAAAGTTGTTTTTGCCTTATCCTTTGGAGCCATTTTTATCTGGTTGTATCTTGAAAAACCATCAATAAAGGAATATATGGAACTTCGGGCAGCGTTGTCCACTAAAAATCTATGTGTGATAGAGAAAAATCATCCTTAAGGTTAGCTCTATTCAAATTCTAGAAGTCCACACAAACTCTAATCTTCCCCTCCTTCTTGGGCACCACAACAATGTTAGATACCCATTGTGAATATCTAACTACTTCTAGGAAGCCAGCATCCTACTGCTTCTCGAGTTTTGCCTTAACCTTGATCCAGATATCCGGGTAGGTCCTTTTTTAGCTTCTGCTTGACTGGTTTATAGCCTTCTTCCAATGGTATCTTGTGTACTACAATATTTGTATCCAAACTAGATATATCTTCATAGGACCAAACAAAGACATCTGAATATTCTTGTAATAACGCGATCATTTCCATCCTTTGTTCTGAAGTGATTAAGGTACCTATTTTCAACTCTTTCTTGAGCTAATCACTGTTGACATTGATGGTTTCGAGTTCCTCTTTGGCAGGCTTCCAAGTCTATTCCTATTTTTCCTCTAGCTTGGTGAATTTACTGATATTGCTTTCATCCCACTCTTCTTCTTTCATAGCTATCACATGTTCGTTCGAGTTTGACCATTTATTCTTGATGCTAAATGTATGTGATATTGTAGGAGATCTTCTTTGAGGATTCATTTTGAAAACTACCGGAGCTTCTTGGGTCACCCAGTTCTGAAACTTCTTACCTTAAGCCAACTTGCGCACAATGATCTTAGTGGAGGCTTCTTCTAGTGTGTGGATAGTTAGTTGTGACAATGCTTCATCTTTCTTTCCTGTTACTGTCTTCGTGTCATCTCTTGCTACCTTATTTCCCCCAAGGTATTTATGCTCATATTGAGTTGCATTACATAAATAGCTTTTAAGAATGACATTGCAAGGGGAGGGATTTCTAGCTTTTCTTCTTCAAACTCTCTTCCTTCAATTCTAGTCATTCTTCTTTCCCTCCTTAAGTCAACAGCCCACCGATGATTCTTGTTATTAGGTTTATACCCCAACCGAAATATTTGGTCAATATATTTCATCTTTATCAGATTATCTCATTCTGGTACTTCGATAATAGGGTTATACTAAAATGGGATCCCGTGTTTCTAGAAGCATTGAGCTGCCATCCTTGCTACATTTAAGATCCTTGGCCTTCTTAGTACTATATTCTCAAGCACCCTGTCAGTGTGCATAATTTGAAAAGCATGGATATTGTTATCATTGCCATCCTTCGCCTCGATGAAAGGTACATCCACATTCTTTAGCATGGATACTATCTCCTAGGCTTTGACATTTACCAATATCCTATTCATGATATACTTCAAGCAATGATGAAGTTACTGCCCCCACTGCATGAATCTAAGGTCTTCATAACAACATACTATAGGAAGGGTGGATATCCATAACTTGAAGCGTCACTAGGAACATCTGTGGCCCCACATATAGTTCCACTTTTAAAGTCTCAATTATTGGCACAGGTGAGTAGTTATATGCTCTGGTTATCATAGTACTTGACTTCATATGAGATTCATCGATCGACATTTCTTTTAGAATGTGTTTTGGCAACACATTAAGAGTTGAGACATTGTCGATGCGTACTTTTCCTATGAGATAGTCTTTGCACTTAACAATAATGTATAAGGGCTTGTTGTGTCCGATACCTTCAACATCCAGCTCATCACCCGTAAAGTACAAGTAATTAGTTGCGTGGATCCTCCCTACCAGATGCTCCATGGTTTTATGTTCCATGTCTTGGGTTACATATGCCTCATTCAATACCTTTTGCAAGGTGCTTTGATGTGGGTTAAAACTGAGTATCAAGGACATAAGGGAGATCCTAGCTGAAGTCTTTTTTAGTTGATCCACTATGCCATATTCATTGTGCTTTATCAACTTCAAAAATTCATTCGACTCTTCAATTACTGGCTTTTTAACTTCTAGTACTTCATTAAAATCTACCCTTTCTTTGTCCTTTGCCTTCCTTAACTCCTCGGGCATGAAGCACCGACCACTCCGCGTCAAACCACCGATCTCAGTTTGGAGTCATAGCTATAATTATAAAGCATGGCTTTGTGATTTTCTTTTACGTAAGAAGGTTTAGCCAAGATTAACTTTGGTGGCCTATTAGCTGTTGGTCCTACATATACTTGTCATGTTATCTTGACTTTCCATCATACTCACCTCATCACTGCCCTCCATGGGTTCAATCCTTAACTCCCCCATTTTCAGTATTTTTGCAATCTTTCCATAGAACTCGATGCAATCCTCAATATGATGTCCATCTCTTCCTTGGAACTTACAATAATCATATCTCTCTAAATGGCTTTCAACATTTGTCTCCAGAAATCCTGATTGTTCTAACATGTCATACAACTTCTTCATGGACACCTTTAACGCCCTGCACTGATTTCGAACTTCTATCATGCCAACTCCACTACTACTCGCGGCATGTTTAGGCAATGGGTTTGAATTAACATTGGGCTTATCTTTAAATGATACCTATCCTATCTTAATAAGCTCCAACAACCTCTTTTTAAAAGCATAACAGGTTTCAATCCCATGCCCGGGATTGCCAGCATGGTATTTGCAAGTCAACTCAGTCTTGTACCAAATTGGGAATGGTGGTTGCAGTGGTAGTGCAGGAATAGGAGCTATGTGTCCAATGCTTAATAGTTTGGCATATATGTCTTTCAAAGGCATGGGTAATGGCGGCAGTTGTTCTGGAGTGTATCTTGTACTTGGTCTTTGGTGGTTGTTTTGGTTGTTTGATTGGTTATTTGTTCGATTAGGGAAAAAGGTTGGCTAAAGTTCATGTGGGAAAATTAAGAGGTAGGTATTTGTAGGTTATGGAAGTCCACTCTCTTGCCCTTGTATCTACCTTCCAAATTGATAATGTCATTTTCCTTCTTCCTTCCAATAAAACTCTTCTTTTTTAATGGCTCAACTATGCACCCAACTTTAATCTCTTGCTCTATCCTTTCAGCTATGCATACCGCATCATAGAAATGCTGAGATGAGCTACCCATTAGGTGCTTATAATAGGGTGCCTTGAAGGTATTGGCAAACAAGGTCATCATCTCAGTTTTTATTAAAGGGGGTTGGACAGGTGTTGCCTTATCCCTCCATCTTTGTGCATAGGCCCTTATCGACTCTCGGCTCCACTTCTCCATTGACATTAGACTTGTCTGATCCAGAGTGATTTCCAGGTTAAACTTGTATTGCTTAAGGAAAGCCTCCACCAAATCTCTCCAACTCCTGATCCTGATGTTGTCTAACCTCATGTACTAGCTCAAAGTGGATCCTGCTAGGCTATCTTGAAAGAAATAGATTAGCAATTTATCATCACAGATTACTTCTGCCAGTTTGTTGTAGTAGGATCGAAGGTGAGTGTTTGGGCATTTTAAACCAGTGTACTTAATGAACTCTGGTATCCTAAAATCTTTTGGCACCATGATGTTTGGAACCAAAAATACTTCCATGGCTCGCTTAGGGTCAAACCAGTCATTACCCTCAACTGCCCTTAATCTTTCTTCCAAAGCAAACAGCTTGTGTTGGTCCATCAAACTAGGAGACCTATTGTTAAGGACTTCCTTCATTGTTAAGTCTATAGTAATTGGAGCATGAGTTGGTTGGATAGGGGTGATAGGCACAAAATATTGTTCATTGGCTGAGTTTGCCCCTTGGTTTTGAGATGCTTGAGGGATGTGAGCTGCTGGTGCTCCTTTAGGCTGTTGTGTTGATGTTCCCTCACCGTTCTTAGCTTTTAGAAGTTGCTCGAGTGGATCGGTCAGCTGGGCAACTTTATTTTTTATGAATTCCAACTCGGTCTGATAATGTGACTCTAAATGAGCTCTTTCTTCGCTCTCTGTCCTTGATCTGGACCAGTTGTGGTAGACTTTGGATGTGAGACTATGTTTCTTAACTCTTCTTCATTATAAGTCCTTTTCCTTTTTGGTTGCTCTATTGTTGATTCTAGATGTTTTGGTGTTGCGAAACCTCTCACTTCAGAAAACCGATTATTCCTCTAAACCATATAATTCTGGCTAAATAATGTTTCAAAACTGCTTTGTTCTTTCCTTTTTACCATCAGAGGTCTTTCCCAATCTTGTCGGATAAGTTCCACCTCTTCAAGGAAAGGTTGATGCTTGAACAAACTTATGAAATCGGCTAAACCTAGAGTTTTTGGTGTGTAATACATTCCATCCAACTGCCTTGTTACAAGTGCGGGTGTATAACTGATGTATCCGGTTACACCGATCAAGGGAACCCAGATCTTGCTTCCACGACTCATTGTGCAGATGATGTTATTCATCCATGGTCCTTTCCATTTAAAGTTACTCTTTGGCACTGTTGTATATTTTATCTATCTATACTTTCTCATCCCAGTTCTTCCAAGTTTCATCCATGGAAACTTTTAATAGTCGTAGATCAAACCACTAGAAGTTGTTAAAGATGTCCTTTAGTGTTTCGATATGACTAATAATCTATAAATACAACATAGGAATGCAACATCTCATGGATCCTTTTCCATGCGTTCTGCAGGGGTTGAGTGATAACATGGTTTCTCCCAAAATGGATGAAAAGGGATTGATTTGGTTATGTTTGTATTCTATGAAGACATTTATGGCTTCTAAACTGATGACTCTGATTTTAGGTGGGAACAATATTAGTCCAAAAATAGTGATGGCCACCAACCTATATCATTCATCTCTTTCAACATTTTTCTTCATTCGGGCTTTAATGACCTTCCATTTAAAAATCCCATTCGACGACTCTACATTGGCTAATCTTTCCTAGGCCTAATAAACTAACTACCTCCAAAGTTGTGTCTTTAATTTTTCACTTAAGGTAGATCTTGTGGTTGTTGTTTGGAAAATCTAGAATCTTGTTGTATTCCTCTGAGGTCGGTGTCATCAACGTTTCTGAAGGTAAAACACTGATAACTAGGATCTTTGATTGCTACTACTTGTACGGGTAACCTCATTAGTTATGCAATTCTCCTATATTGCCTTTCAAAAAGAGTCTCATCAACATATTTTATAACCAACAATAACTTTTCCTAAGTTATTTACCATGTGATTTATATTGGTAATGCGAGGCAACCCACTAGCATTGATTCTTGGTCATTTTCCTTCAGTTACCTAAGCCAACTCAAATTCTTGACCAAACTCTTGGAAAGATAGGTACTTAGCTATGATCTTAACTCAGAACCATGATTGATGAATTATTAATCATGATGTAAATGAAAGTAAGATACATATCCTAAGGAAAAGCTCTATTTATTAAGTGAGACTAGGTAGGTTTTCTATCTGGTCTTGAAGGGTCTCATATCTGCCTAGTGATGTTCTTCGTAAAGACAGTATGGGGGCGTTGCAAGGAACAGTTAAGACACGTATGCCCACCATTACCAAGCAGGCTCTTAGATATGAGTTTGGTGTTTCACACATCTGAACCCTGACCAATAGTCATAGGGCAGATCGCTAATCCCCCACCTAACCTAAAGCTTGTATGTGCTTCTCAAAATCAAAGTATGTGATGCACGAGACAGTTCTATATGATGAATGAACAATATATGTAAAAAATTTAAAGCATATAAGCAGATAATAAAAGAAAAGGCATATTAACAATAAACACACAAAAACAAAAACAAATCAGACAAAAACAAAGTTTAGTCCACAAGGTCCCCAGCGGAGTCGCCGTTCTGTCGCACGTGTGCGACATCGTGACGAGTTTTCCACTTTTATCTGGAAATGTATAATATCTATCTGGAAAATATAGAGGAATAAGAAAATATTGTCTTTTGTTGGTGGGAAATGGATTGGGAGTTGCCACCTAGTATTTTGGTCACTAGGAACCCTAACTGGTCTCAGAGATTGGGTACGGGGACTGGTTGCGTAAAGGGAAGGTATTAGCACCCCAAATATGTCCTACCTAAGGTAAGTTATATTGTTTTATTTTCTAATAAAATCTAAGGATTTTTTTTTCATGTTTCCTAGTTATTGGTATGGTCTAAGAAAAATCCTCCTCGGTAAGGAGATCCTTATCTTATCGGGTAACTCTGACCTAAACACAAGAATTTAATTTCTAGAATACGTTTTACGTATAAGATCATAACCCCAGATATTAAAAAAAAAACAAAATAATTTTTTTAGAATTTTTGAAATATTGGCTTAGTTCTCATAACTTGAATAAACTGATTATTAAAGCCAAAATGCATGCTAATACATATATTTTTTAAAAATTTTCTTTGTTCTATAAAAATATGATGAGATGATATATATATATATATATATATATATATATATATATATATATATTGGAGAGACTAGGCCGTATGCATGAAAACAAAAACTAGGCCGTATGCATGAAAGCAAAACATTTTTATTTTTACATTTTTTTTATGACTTAATGAAAATTGGGTATTTTAATACCGGATTTGTATCTTTACAGTATAAAAATACAAACCGATATTGATCAAAATGTAGTAATAAAATTGTGTAAAAGGGAACTAGGCCTAAATCAGCCCACAAATAAAACGGGCCTACTTCCTATAGGGTCGGACTCAGCCCAGCCGTATGGGCTGGGCTAATTTTCCATTCCGGAATAACAGTACCAGTACTATACACACGTATAGTAACCGGGTTACTGTATATGAGCATAGTAACCCGTTAATTAATTAGCCTGCATAGTAACTAGTTAATTAATACTGTGCACCGACACTTACCTAGGATGAGAAGCTTACGGTGGGCTGGTGGTGGTGCTGGTGGCCGGTTTGGGCGGTGGTGTTGCTACAGCAATGGTTGGGGAGCCCGGTGACAACAACTGTTCTTTCTTCTTCTTCCATGTGTAGAGGCGCCCACCTCTGGTTTTTTCCTTTTTATGCCTGTTTCTATTCAACTCACTGTCAATGTCTTTGTTTTATCCCCTTCGTCCCAATGTCTTCTCTCCTTCTGGTCTGTTTTACCTTGGTTTCTCTCCTCTCTTTCTCCTATGTCGGCCCCTGTTTTGTCTTCTCCTTCTGTTGCTGACGGTATTCTGTTGGCGACTAAGAGGGCAGTGGCAGCTGGGGGTAATGCTGGTGGTGGTGGAAAGGAAGCCAATGATGCCTCACGGTGATTATAAAGGTGGCGGTGGCTGGGGAGCCCGATGACAGCAGCTGTTTATTTTTTCTTCTTCTTCCCCTTGTAGAGGCGCAGGTCTACCTTTTCTCCAATGGTGCTACAACGGGGAGGGGGCAAGAAGACAGTAAGCTGAAAAATGATGATCCTTGGTAGTGTTGGCGTGTTTGTATTTCCCTCCCTCTATTTCAAAATTTCCCCTCCATTCTCTTTGTTCTCTCGTTCATAATTCTCTCCTTCATTTAATTTTCCAAAAGCTCCTTTTCTCCTCTTCTTTTCTCTGCTGGGTTAGGTGTTATTTATAGAGCCAAGGAGCGAGGCTCTTTACTATTGCGCATGGGGAGCAGGGCATGCGGCGGTTGGTCGGCCAGTGGGCGCGGCTCCCTCGGTTTTTGCAGGGCACGCGATGGGTGATTGACCAGTAGGCGTGGCTGGTGAGGCGTGTCTCCCTCGGTTTTGGCAGGGCATGCAGCAAGAGAGAGATGCAACAAAATTAAGGAAGAAAACAAACATTTTCTTTCTTTCCCT
>NW_011499985.1:553095-566612 GCF_000495115.2 Populus euphratica
TTTCCCTACTGCACGTTTAGGGGAAGAAGAAAGAGGAACAGTGTCGGTAAAAAATGACACTGTTCTGATCTTTTTTTAATTATTTATTATTTATTTTTATTTTAATGGGGGGCCCAAAATAGGCTACAACAAATTGCACGAGGGCACACGAAGATTATGCAAGAATACCCATAAGATCCAACGAGGTATTGTAATGAGACAACAGGTGCAAAGAGAAGAAGAGTTCTTAGATGAAGCTTAAAGCAGAGACTGTGTAAAGGTTGTATAATAGGAAGTCTCTTGTACTCTTGATAAAGACAACATACGAGTCTCTCCCATAGTTGTTGTAGATGAGTTGTTGTAGATGCACCTAATTGAGGGGGTGCAAACACCTGTAATAATAGGCAACCATCTATGAAAGGCGAAGACACCAAAAGAAAGTTGGTGTGGGTGGAGTTATCAAGCAAGAAAGGAGTAAAAGCTCCAAACATAGAAATTGAGATGGAGGTTTGAGAAGAGTGTACTGCAACTCTCTCTTTGTATGTAATCAGTGGTAGTAATCTCTCCCATAGTCTATATGGTCTTAGAGAATCTTGAAGTCACTAGAGTCATCCCCAATGAAAGAGGATGAGACCGCCGCATGACAACAGGCGGAGACACCATAGATAGAAGGTATGTGGGTCATGATATGAGCCCAAGATTAGACCGTCCCATGATAACGGGCAAAGACACCTTAGAAGAGGTGTGAGGACCATGAAATGAGCTCAAGTTCAGAACGCCCTATGACAACAGGCTAAGACACCTTAGAGAAATTGTGAGGGCCACAATATGAGTCCAAGATAAGACCGTCATATGACGACGAGTGGAGACATCTCAGATGGAAGGTGTGAAGGCCATGATAGAAGACTTAGTTCTGAACGCCCTAAAGCCAATGTGATGGTTGGATATAAGTGGACAGGTGTCTAGCCAATGAAGTGGCTATGATGAGTATGGAGACAAATATCGGATTAACTTTCATAGATATTACCCCCATGCTAAAGATCAATGAGTTAAAAGACATTTGCCTCGGACAATAAATGGATGACTTGTGGAGCATTAAGACGCGATTGCTATTTAGAAACAGAGAGCATGTGTAGGTTCTTAGAACAAGTTGACTCTTATCAAAGTGGTAAGCTTAGTAATGACATTGCAATACTCAGAATATAAAGACAGATATGGATCAACTTTTAATGGGTTGCCTCCATGGCGAAAGGTAAAGAGCTATCTAGACTCTTTAGACTAAGAGCGGGAAACTTATGGAAAAGTAAGGTGTGGTTCCTAGAGTGGAACAAAGGGTAGATGCAACTCTAAGATGAGTATACTTTTGAAAGAGTTGTGAGCTCATGATCACATTAAAATACTCATTTAATAACTATCGCATTTGGAAATTTCTATTTAAGGGGCTATTGTAAGCTTTGGTGTGAGGCTTGAAAAATCATTCCAAACCAAGCATGGTTGATACACTCGAAAGGGAATATTGTGTACCAGAAACAAGCGTTAACATTCTTCAGATATGAAATGGAAGACCGTCTAGTTGAAGTGATCCTTTGGTGACTCTAGTGATTGAAAAGTTTGGCGAGTACTTGTAGACTTAGCTGCAAATACTCTTAGAATGATAAGCTTGGAAGAGCTGCAACATGCAAGCTCTAAGTTTGTGCTAAAGAAGCAAGAGAACAATTGCCTTTATAAATGTCAAAGGGGGTGATTGTTGGGATATTGTCATTAATAGGCAACAACCTTTACAGTCTACCCTAAAAAGTAGGGTTGTCAATGTCAAAAGGCTACAATGGTAGTTGCACCAATTATTGATAAAAATAGTGCAATTCATGTGCTGCCATCATTTGTGCCATAATTTATGGCATCTTGTTTTACAATTTATGCCTATAAATAGAAGTATTATTTGAGAGCAAAATGAGAGAGAGAGAGAGTAAAGCAAAGAGAGAAAGAGAGGTTGTTAAGGGCAGTAGTCTTGCTGTAATATGTGTGAGTTAGGAGTTGAGTTTGAGTAGATATGATACTTCTTCTCCTCCATATATATGTATTGTACCGTTTCTCTATTTCTAATAATATAAACTTTTTTTATAAATATAGGTGATTTATCGAACCATATTAAATATTATATTATTATACTTAGCTTTCAATAGGTAAATATTAGTATATTACCGGTCCAGAATCTCCAACACGTCGGTAGTGTTTTAAGAAGGCTTGTTTGCTAACTTGTATCTTGGAACCTAGAGAGCGGATTTATATCTCTAATGGCTATCCGTCACTGCTTCGACAAAGATGTTGACCAGGTACCTCCCATTTCTTCTCTTTTGCGCTACATTTCTTGTGATAAACGGAAAATGGCAGGTGCATGAAGAAAAATTCAAGAAACTAAAGATAACAAGAGGCCAAAGTTTCCTTCTTGGTGCTCTTACTCACTGTTCATTGGATTGCTCTTAATTTATGTTCATGCATATCAACAAAATGGAATGAAAAGCTTTTTCTCCAAGCTTGTACAAGGGCAGCCAAGAAATATTTAATTTCTTCATACGATTTGTATCCTGATCTAGGTGCTGTTCGAAGGAAATTCATGTGTGAAGAAGGTGATACTGAACAGACCACACAAGTTAAACAGCCTCACCTATCATATGGTATGCTTAAATTGATTTTTCTAATTTATTTGCGAATCACGCATGTACTTTTTCCCTTCGTTTTCTAGCTTCTTTTCTTCTCATAAAGGATGGCACACTTCACTAAAAGAAATCAGGAAACGGTATTCATCAGAGACACAAAATTTTCTCTCAAGCATAAAAATAAACAAAGATGACAAAACAGGGTGGTGAAATAAGTAGTGCCAGCAGATAAAAACAAGATTCAAAGCCATGGCATAAAATCTTCTGATCTAGAGGCACCAGCTTTAGCTAAAACATCAGCAACGGTGAATGCTTTTCGAAGTCGAGTGAAATTTACATTATTTCTTCTTTACTTTCAATGGCAACTTTCTTTATCAATAAGCTGCCAAATGATAAAAACTAGACCGTTAACTCCTTTTATTAATTTTGTTGGCAGACCTGTCAGATGATCAAGCAGTTGAAAGCTTACGAGGTTGATCCTAAAGTCAAAATGGTGATATTGAAGGTAAAAAGGCTGATTTGGGAATGTGCTGGAATTCTCAACCTCTAATTAAGTTGCACGTGGTTAGACATCAGAACATGATTCTACTCCATATGATTCATTCAGTTGTCTCTGCCGATGCCATTATCATCTAGCTCATACATCACATTCAACTAAATCTCATGCAGGGAAATGGAAAGGCATTTTGTGCTGGTGGTGATGTCTTGGCATCATATACTTGTATGGTTGCAGGTGAAAATCATCTTCTACGAAGGTTTAAAAGTAATTGGAAAATGTTTGATGCTGTTAATGTTTTATCTCCTTGGATGAAGCAGGGCATTGGAGCTATGGAATAAATTTTTACAAGAAACAAATCATAATGGACTACTTAGTGGCAACATATGGAAAGCCTGTGGTATAAAAGTTATATGGCTCTATCATTGTGCAAACTAGCAAAGGCAATAATATCTCATATATTTCTGCACTCTTTGTTGGGTGTGGACACAACATGGTTGGTGGCAGCCATGTTAGACATGGCTAAAGTCAATGGTGGTTGCATGGTGGGTGCCTAACCAAAGAAATTGTTGCCCACCATTGTTGACTAAAGAAGAAACTTGTCTCCCACATCAGCTATAAATAGAGAGTGCCATTGATAGCTGATGAGCACCACGAGATAGAGAGAAACACAGAGAGAGAGCTAAGGGTGAGAGTTGAGTTGAGTTGAGAAGTTTTCTCCTCCTCCTTGTTTTGTTGTTTGTATTGCTTTTGAACTTGATTAATACAAACCAGTAGCTCCGTGGAGTAGGCAAGTTGCCGAACCACGTAAATTTGTGTGTGTTTGAATGTTTGGATCTCCTATCAACTGGTATCAGAGCTTGTTCTTGAAAGTTCTTGAAAAAAGAGGGTGTTTGATCCAAACTCCAAAATCAAAGTTCTCAAAACGTGTTTTTGAACATACCACCGTGAAGAGGACGACGAGAGGAATCCACTGGTGAAAACCCGGCGAAAATCCGACGTCCTGCATGCCCGCACGCGCCTGCACGCGCCACCACCAGTACTGCCCACGCGCACAGACGCGCCGTACGCGCGTCACGCGTCTTCCTCGCCAATTCCTGCAAATCGACACTGCCACGTCAGCAGACACGTCAGCCGTCCAGCACAGTCAGCAGCCGCGCGCCCCTGCCACGTCAGCCGTCTGACCGGCCAAGCAGCCACGTCATCCATGCAACGTCATCACCACGTCAGCACTGCCACGTCATCCGCAAAATCTCCGCGGGTCTGCCACGTCAGATTAGGTGGACCCCACATTGCTTACGTGTGTGACACGTCATCCTGACACGTCAGCATACCTGGGTTTTGATCCGGTGTGGCGCAGCGACTATTCCTCCTGCCACGTGGCTTCATCTGCAGCGTCCAGTTATCCCAAACTTTGATTGCTTAAATCGGAGCCATCCGAAGTCCGATTTGGGTGATCTCAGTGTCGTTTCCAGCATTTTTGGCCATTCCGGACACATCTGTAAGGTCAGATTGTTGAGATTCAAATCCGAGAAAGAGTAAAAATGGCTGATGAAATAAAGGCTGCAGGAATTGAAAAATTTGATGGAACTGATTTTGGATATTGGAAAATGCAAATTGAAGATTATCTATATGGGAAGAAACTTCATCTTCCTCTGTTGGGGAGCAAGCCAGAAAACATGTCAGAAGAAGATTGGCAAATACTTGATAGACAAGTCTTGGGCATTATCCGGCTATCATTGTCAAGAAGAGTTGCTCATAATGTTACAAAAGAGAAATCCACAGCAAGATTGATGGAAGCCTTGTCTGGGATGTATGAGAAGCCATCAGCAAATAACAAAGTGCACTTGATGAAGAAGCTGTTCAACCTGAAGATGACAGAAAGCACCTCTGTTACACAGCATCTTAATAATTTCAACACCATCACAAATCAATTGTCATCCGTTGAAATTGAGTTTGATGATGAGATCCGAGCACTTATTTTGCTAGCTTCACTTCCAAGCAGTTGGGAAGGTATGAGAACAGTCGTAAGCAACTCAGCTGGAAAATCCAAATTAAAGTATGATGATATCCGAGACCTGATTTTAGCTGAAGAAGTACGAAGAAAAGACTCGGGTGAAAGCTCAAGTTCAGGTTCAGCTTTCAACATCAACACTCGAGGAAGGAGACAAGACAAAGGCTTATCCAGAGGCAGATCAAAATCCAGGTACAGAAGCAAAAGCAAGTTTGGACCCAGGAAGCAGGTTGAATGTTGGAATTGTGGCAAACCTGGCCATTTTATGAGGAGTTGCACAAAACCAAAGAAACCTGAAGCTGATTCTGCAAACGCCACTACAGACGAGGTACAAGATGCTTTGATTCTTGCTGTACATAGTCCTATTGATGATTGGGTTCTTGATTCTGGAGCTTCATTTCACTGTACACCACACCATGAAATGATGCAAAACTATATTGCTGGAGATCACGGGGTAGTCTATCTGGCCGATGGACAACCATTGGAGATTGTGGGTATAGGAGATGTGCAAATCAAGACAATGAATGGATCTATATGGAACTTGCAAAATGTAAGGCATGTTCCTGGACTAAAGAAAAAGCTGATCTCGGTCGGACAACTTGATGATAGTGGTCATTCAATCCTTTTTTGTGGAGGAATGTGGAAGGTATCAAAGGGAGCAATGGTTTTGGCTCGTGGAAAGAAAACCGGCACCCTGTATATGACCACAAGATCAGCAGATATAATTGCCTCTACTGAAGCAGATAATCAGGCACAGCTATGGCATTGCAGACTCGGCCATATGAGTCAAAAGGGGATGAAGATACTTCAGTCAAAGGGAAAGCTGCCAGAATTAAAAAATGTTGATCTAGACATTTGTGAAAGCTGTGTTCTCGGAAAACAGAAGAAGCTCAGTTTCTTAAAGGTTGGCAGGACCTTAAGACCAAGAAAACTAGAACTGGTGCACACAGATTTATGGGGACCAGCTCCAGTAGCATCTCTTGGCGGTTCTCGGTACTATGTCACTTTTATTGATGACTTTAGCAGAAAGGTATGGGTCTACTTTCTGAAAAATAAATCTGATGTGTTTGACACATTCAAGAAATGGAAGGCTATGGTTGAGACTGAATCAGGCTTGAAGCTGAAATGCTTACGATCTGATAATGGAGGAGAATACATTGATGGAGGTTTCAAGGAGTATTGCGCTGTCAACGGTATCAGAATGGAAAAGACAGTTCCAGGCACACCACAACAGAATGGTATTGCTGAACGGATGAACCGGACCATCAATGAACGAGCTAGAAGCATGAGGTTGCATTCTGGGCTACCTCAAACATTCTGGGCTGATGCAGTTCATACTGCAGTTTACTTGATCAACCGTGGACCATCAGTACCTTTGGAGTTCAGACTGCCCGAGGAAGTCTGGAGAGGAAAAGAAGTACAGCTTGCTCACCTAAAAGTCTTTGGGTGTGTTTCCTATGTACATGTAGACTCTGATGCTCGCAACAAGCTGGATGCCAAATCAAAGAAATGTTTCTTTATTGGCTATGGAGATGAAGAATTTGGATTTCGGTTCTGGGATGATCAGAACAGGAAGATTATCAGAAGCAGGAACGTGATCTTCAACGAGAAAGTTTTGTACAAAGACAAATCAAGTACAGAACTAGAGATAACTGATTCAGATACGAGTTCACAGAAATCTGAATTCATACAATTAGAAGGGCTTCCTGATGTTACCACTCAAGAGTCCACACAAGATAGTTCAAGCACTTCAGTACCCACCACTTCTACACAAGATAGCGCAGAGCCAAGTGAACCAGCTGTTCGCAGGTCTTCAAGGACTATAAAGCCTCCACAACGGTTCACACTTCTACTGAATTATATCTTGCTGACCGATGGTGGTGAACCATTAAATTATGAAGAATCCTTACAAGATAGAAACTCGAGCAAGTGGGAGTTAGCCATGAAGGATGAGATGGAGTCATTGCTGAAGAACAAGACTTGGGAGTTAACCAAACTGCCTGAAGGAAAGAAGGCCCTGCAAAACAAGTGGGTCTACAGAGTAAAGACCGAGCATGACGGAAGCAAACGGTTCAAAGCAAGACTTGTTGTAAAAGGGTTTCAGCAAAAGAAGGGGATCGACTATTCTGAGATATTTTCTCCAGTTGTGAAGCTTACAACAATCAGAGTTGTTCTGGGGATAGTAGCTGCAGAAAATTTACATCTTGAACAATTAGATGTAAAAACAGCATTTCTTCATGGAGAATTGGAGGAAGACATTTACATGCAACAACCAGAGGGGTTTGCAATACCAGGAAAGGAGAGTCAAGTTTGCAAACTAAAGAAGAGTCTATATGGTTTGAAGCAAGCTCCAAGACAGTGGTACAAGAAGTTTGATAACTTCATGAGTAGTACGGGATACACAAAATGTCAGGCTGATCATTGTTGCTATGTCAAACATTTTGACAACTCCTATATCATTCTACTGCTATATGTGGATGATATGTTAATTGCAGGTTCCAGCATGGAAGAGATTGACAAGCTAAAGCAACAGTTGTCAAAACAGTTTGAAATGAAGGATCTGGGAGCTGCTAAACAAATACTTGGCATGAGAATCATCAGAGACAAAGACAAAGGCATACTAAAGCTTTCACAGGCAGAGTATGTCAAGAAGGTTCTCAGCAGGTTTAGTATGGATAATGCTAAGCCAGTATGTACACCTCTGGGGAATCATTTCAAGCTCAGTAAAGACCAATCACCAAAAACTGAGCTAGATCGTGGATACATGGACCAGATCCCATACGCCTCAGCTATCGGCTCCTTGATGTATGCCATGGTCTGTACTAGACCAGATATTGCCCATGCAGTGGGAGTTGTAAGCCGATATATGAGCAATCCTGGAAAGCAGCATTGGGAGGCAGTGAAATGGATCATGAGGTACTTAAAAGGCTCATCGGAGACATGTCTTATTTTCACAGCTGGCGGTTTGAAACTTGAAGGCTTTGTAGATGCTGATCTAGCAGGAGATGTTGATAGCAGAAAGAGTACTACAGGTTATATATACACTCTAGGAGGCACTGCTGTTTCTTGGAGTTCTACCTTGCAAAAGATAGTTGCTCTTTCAACGACAGAAGCTGAATATGTCGCAGTTTCAGAATCCGCAAAAGAGATAGTATGGCTACAGAGTTTCCTGCAAGAATTGGGCAAGATGCATGGAAAGGGTACTTTGTATAGTGACAGTCAGAGTGCAATCTTCCTTGCCAAGAATCCAGCATTTCACTCCAGAACAAAGCACATACAGATCAAATATCACTTCATCCGGCAACTGCTCGACGATGAACAACTGTTACTTGAAAAGATCTGTGGAAGCAAGAATCCAGCTGACATGTTAACCAAAGGAGTCACTCTTGATAAACTGAAGCTGTGTAAAGCTTCAGTTGGACTTAAAGATTAAAAAACAGATCTAGCGCCATTTGTGTCCAAGTGGGAGATTGTTGGGTGTGGACACAACATGGTTGGTGGCAGCCATGTTAGACATGGCTAAAGTCAATGGTGGTTGCATGGTGGGTGCCTAACCAAAGAAATTGTTGCCCACCATTGTTGACTAAAGAAGAAACTTGTCTCCCACATCAGCTATAAATAGAGAGTGCCATTGATAGCTGATGAGCACCACGAGATAGAGAGAAACACAGAGAGAGAGCTAAGGGTGAGAGTTGAGTTGAGTTGAGAAGTTTTCTCCTCCTCCTTGTTTTGTTGTTTGTATTGCTTTTGAACTTGATTAATACAAACCAGTAGCTCCGTGGAGTAGGCAAGTTGCCGAACCACGTAAATTTGTGTGTGTTTGAATGTTTGGATCTCCTATCACTCTTGTCATCGTCATTTGATTTTTATAAATTTAATTGGATATTTGAAGGTTGCAATTATTGATGGGATCGTGATGGGAGGTGGTGCTGGGCTATCCCTGCAGGGAACTTTCAGGATTGTCACAGAAAATACTGTATGCTTCTGCTTTACATACTGCATTTTATTCCTTTGGCAACATAGAAAACTGATTTCTCTTAGTGATATTTCTGAAAGAGCAAAGAGCAGTGTTGGTTGGGGAACCTTCATTTATGCAACATGGTTTTTGCATTTTGCCTCAGAAGGACTGTCTTCTTTTCATGAATTAATGTTCCTTCAGTTCGAAGAAAGCTAACTCTTGGAATCTTCATATTTTGTGATGAAAATACAAAACAAATGATATTATAAGCATCTGCGTGTTCATCTCATTTGTACAGTGGATAAGTAATGGTGCTTGATTGTTACATCAACTTGCATAGGTGTTCGCCATGCCAGAGACAGCAATAGGACATTTTACTGATGTTGGGTCATCATATTTCCTTTCCAGGCTCCCTGGATTTTTTGGTAACTACCTACTCAGTACTCTATCTACTGTAATAATTGTCTGGTACGATTTTATGATTTATCATCTTCCTTCTGAGTGTTCACCCTCGTGAATATTCATGAACCCTGTTTGTTTTTTAAAACGTAAGCACACTGCAGTGTTAAGAAATTTTTTCAATGCATCATGGAAGATGAAAATTCCTTCTCTGATTCTTTTATTCATTAGCAATTTAATATGGTCTTGAAGATTCTGATTCAGTTCTGTTTTTACTCATTCTAACTCGTTATATAGGTGAATATTTGGGACTTACTGGAACTAAGATTAGAGGAGCAGAAATGGTTGAGTGTGGCCTTGCAAATCATTTCATGCTCTCAAAGGTAATGTCTCTTAGAATTGTGCTCGGTTTAATTTACGATTAAAAGGTTACACAGAAAAGCAATTGAAAGTAGGATATAATTGAATTTATAAATTTCTTTATCTGCACCAGGAATCTTCTGCAGGAGCTTTTTCTTGTTTATTTCATTATTCAGCAGTTTAGAAATTTATTTTTTTTCCGATCATTTTAGGAACTAACAAAAATATGGTGCTCTTGATTTTTTTAGAGTTTTGACCTATAATAAACTCCATGATGCCTGAGGATTTAACTTATAACAAGCTCTGTTATCCTTCACAATCCCCAATCCTCTTGACAAGGGAACCTAGATTCATTTTAATGACACCAACCAGTTTCTTGCTGCAGTGACAGTTATTTTGTCGTATATGTTCTCTTATTTACCATCAGAGGATTGCATAATTTCTTTCTCTTCCGTTTTTTTGACGTAGGATGTCCGTTTGTTGGAAACTGCACTAGATGAAGTAACTTCTTCTGATACGAAAACGATTTCTGAGATCATCAGCAAATTTATGCACAAACCAAATGTTAAACAGCATGGTGCTTTTAGCAGGTAATATTCGGGTCCCTGAAAATTTTGTGCTGCTTGTATCAATATCTTCTAGTGTCTGTTAACATCCAACCTGAATTTGAATATCCAATCATTAATAGATTGGAGATCATCAACAAATGTTTCTCAAGAACAACAGTTGAAGAAATACTATCATCACTGGTAAGCAGCTTTTCTCACTAAAGTTAGTGTAGAAATCCTCAATTAGGAATGCCATCAATATGATACCTGCTTGACTTGTTTTAGGAGAGTGAGGCAGAAACTAGAGCAGAAAAGTGGATTCTTGAGGCAATGGATTGGATGAAATCAGCCTGTCCAGCACGCCTCAAAATTTCCCTTAGATCGGTATGAATGATTTTAAGTGATTTCTTATCTTTTACCTAAATATTTTGTTTCAATTACATTTCAAAGAATGCTCCCCTTTTCTTCAATTCCCATAAATAACTTTTCGGGTGTCGATTAGATTAGAGAGGGCCGCACGCAAGGACTTGAGCAATGCCTCATCCAGGAATTTACTGTTGGTTCCCACATTGCGAGAAGAACAGTTAGCGATGATTTTTATGAGGTAATTATAGGAATGATAAGAACTTAATTTCAGTGATAAGAACATAATGCAATGACTATGCGTCTCTGCAGGGAACGAGGGCCATGTTGTTGGACAAAGACAGAAATCCCAAGGTGCATATGGTACTGTGCTTGATATGTTTTCTTATCAATCACATAATGGAATGTAATTGTCTTTTCTTGTTTTTAACAGTGGGATCCTTCAAAGTTAGAGCTAGTGACTGATGAAATAGTGGACCGATATTTCTCTAGAGCTGATGAAGATTACATGGAATCCCTTCAACTTCCTACCAGATCCAACTTTATTGATACCATGAGGCCGAAACTTTGAAACTGGAAAAGTTTTAGGGGGTGATCAGGACTATCTTTCTCCATGATCACAGAAGCAGACAGTTGTATAATTAATGGACGATGTCTTAATTAAATAATGCACTCTTTCATTGGAGAAAATTATATTTTTCATGCCTCCACCCCTACTTTTTACACGTTATATTGTTGCCTTGAGTCTGATCTTCCAATTCCTGTCTAAGCTCCAAAATTTGAACAGCCAAAAATTTGCTAAGTTGCGTTTGCCAAACACCCTCTAATAAACCTCCCCTTTGTGCTCGGAACATTACAAGATAGCACATTAAATGCTAATTAACTCGTAAAGGTTCAGAATCAAGGTTTTAGGTGGATCATTTGATTCAAATATGGTAATCTATTGATGTTGTGTGTGGTCCCACACCATGTGATGGTGGGACCACCACATTAATTTCAAGAGACAGCATGATTGTCTCTTGGTATTCAAATTAATATAGTTCGGGTATTGTAGCGGTAGAATTGAAAATAGAAGAGAAAAGAAGAAAACCAAGAGAGAAAAAGAGAAGAAGAGGCAGCAGAGCAGCCTGTGTTCTTCCTTCGATTTCCAGCTCGTTCACCGTTGGATCGGGTTAAGATTTTGACAGAAGCTTTTAGACATGTAACTCTTTATTCTGAACGGTCGGATCAAAGATTGGTGGTGTAGAAGCTGGCATTTTTGATAGAAAACGGGGCTGTCAGTATGGTAAGTTTTTCTCAAATAATTCTCCTTTAATCTTGTTGCAATCCGAGAATAAGTTGTTCTTGATGATATATATGTTGTATCCCTTAGTTGAATCTGAGGAAGAATGATTGTGAACCCATTATTTGTTGATAGTGGAAGTTTTTAGATGGACTACGGTCCCGTGGTTTTTTCTATATCGGGTTTTCCACGTTAAAATCTTGGTGTTGATTTTGTGATTATTTGCATTATATTTGATCATTGTTTGATTTTGTTTTACTGGACAAAGAGGAAAAGAATTGGAACTTGTGAATTGTGAATTGTATTCCGCTGAATTGATCTAGGTAAATTGGTGTCCGATTATTCCTAGTTTTCCCAACAAAGTGGTATCAGAGCATTGGTTGTGTAGATTGAATTTCTTGTGCAATTAAAATGGAAAAGGAAGATTCAGGCATGATAAAGCTCACTTCCTCAATTTATTTTCTATGGAAAACAATTATGAAAGATCACTTATTGCAATGACTTGGCTTTGCCGATTGAATGTAAAGGAATAAAGCCTGATGATATGGATGATGCAAAATGGAATGGGCTAAATAGAAAGGCTACTGTTAATGTTAGAAAATGGGTATCTTCTAAGTCCATTAATCATATTTCTCAAGAACATGATTGTTATACAGTTTGGAAGATGGAAGAAACATTTACTAAGAAGAGTGCACAAAACAAGGTTTTTGTAATTAAAGACCTTGTGAATTTGAAGTATAGAGATAGTAAAGACGCTTCGATGCATATAAATGTATTCCAAGGGTTCTTGAATCAGTTGTCATTGATGAATCTGGAGTTAGCTGATGAAATGCAAACACTAATCCTAATGAGTTCATTGTCGGATAGTTAGGAGACTTTGGTGGTGTCACTTAGCAATTCTACTCTAAATAGGAAGATCATTTTGAAAATGGTGAAGGATTGTATCCTTAATGAAGAGAAGAGGAGGAAAGGCACAAGCACTTCTGAGTCTCATGCACTTGTTACAGAAAGTCAAGGGAGAAGTCCAAGCAGGTTCTCTCACAGCAAGCAAGATAGAGAATCTAGTAATAGAAAAGGCAGATGGAAGCCAAGAGGAAGATCTCAGTCAAGGAAGGGTTTTAAGTGTTATTATTGTAATAAGCCTGGGCATATGCAAAAAGATTGCAGAAAGTATAAAAAGATAAAAAGGGTAAAGATGAAGACAAGAATGAAGAGAATGGTACAGTTGCAGTTGTATTTGATGGTGATGTTGTCATTGTTTGTATAATGGTTGTATTAATCTTGCATGTCAAGATACCACCTGGGTTGTAGATTCAGCCGGCTTGGACATTTGAGTGAGAAAAGCCTTGGCATCTTTGTCAAGAAGAACTACCTTCCATTAAAAGGTATGAACTTGAACACATGTACTCATTGTTTAGTTGGCAAACAACACAGAGTTGCATTTCAAAGATCACCTTCACA
>NW_011499985.1:566953-567138 GCF_000495115.2 Populus euphratica
GCATTGTACTTTGTTAGTTTTATTGATGATCACTCCAGGAAAATTTGGGCCACTTATTTGAAATCCAAAGATCAAGTGCTTGATGTCTTTAAGGATTTCCATGCTAGAGTTCAAAGAGAAACAAGTAGAAAGCTCAAATGTGTTCGAGCTGACAATGGTGGTGAATACAGGGGTCCTTTTGAGAA
>NW_011499985.1:567545-616558 GCF_000495115.2 Populus euphratica
AGGTGTTTAGGTTGAAAATTGATGAACATTGCTCACAGCCAAGGTACAAGGCAAGATTGGTTGTGAAAGGCTTCAGTCAGAAGAAGGGTATTGATTTTTGAAGAAATCTTTTCACCAGTGGTCAAGATGTCTTCAATACGAGTTGTGTTTGGTTTAGGTACTAGTTTGAATTTTGAAGTTGAACAACTTGATGTGAAAACTATCTTTCTCCATGGTGATTTAGATGAGGAAATCTACATGGAGTAGCCTGAAGGGTTTGAAGCTAAAAGGCAAAGAGCAGCTAGTTTGTAAGTTGAAAAGGAGCTTATATGGGTTAAAGCAAGCTCCAAGATAATGGTATAAGATGTTTGATTCTTTCATGATGGATCATGGTTATGACAGGACCACTTCTGATCATTGTGTATTTATGAAAAGGTTTTCAGATGGAAACTTTATTATTCTCTTGTTGTATGTGGATGATATGTTGATTATTGGCCATAATGTTAAGAAGATTCAGATGTTGAAGGAAGAGTGGAGCAAGTTTTTTGCAATGAAAGACTTAGGACCGGTAAAACAGATTCTTGGTTTGAAGATCACACGCGACAAGAAGAAGGGGAAACTTTGGCTATCTCAAGAGAGATATGTTCAAAAGGTACATGAGATATTCAACATGAGCAACTCCAAACCTGTTTGTTCTCCACTTGCAAGCCACTTTAAACTAAGTTCTAAACAGTGTCCTTCAAGTGATGAAGAAAGAGATGAGATGACAAAGGTTCCTTGTGCATCTGCAGTTGGTAGCTTGATGTATGTCATGGTTTGCACAAGACCGGATATAGCTCATGTAGTTGGTATGGTTAGTCGGTTGCTCTTCAATCCTGATAAAGAATGCTAGTCGGCAGTGAAATGGATACTCGGGTATCTCATAGGTACTTTTAGTTTCAGCCTATGCTTTGGTAATGATAAACCTGTGTTGGATGGATACACAAATGCATATATGGCTGGTGATGTTGATTTTAGAATGTCCACATCAGGATACTTGATGAAGTTTGCAGGGGGAGCAGTCTCATGGCAATCAAGGTTGCAAAAATGTGTTGCATTATCCACTACAGAGGCCGAATATATTGCTCTTACTGAAGGGGGCAAAGAGTTGTTATGGATGAAGAAGTTTTTGCATGAACTTGGCCTAGTTCAAGAGAATTTTGTGTTGCACTGTGACAGTCAAAATGCAATCCATCTTAGTAAGCATCCTACTTTTCACTCTCGATCAAAGCACATTAAGGTTATATATCAATGGATTTGAGATGATATAGAGATGAAGTCATTCATTATTGAGAAGATCTATACTGATGACAACATGTCAGACATGATGACCAAACCTCTACCAAGAGAGAAGTTTGAGTTCTGCAGAAGGAAAGCAGGCATGTCGGAGCCTCCTAAATTAAAGCTTACATATTGATCACCGGTATGGCGAATTCCTCACATGGTGTGTGAGGGGGAGATTTGTTGTATATGGTCCCACACCATGTAATAGTGGGACCACCACATTAATTTCAAAAAACAGCATGGTTGTCTCTTGGTATTCAAATTAATGTGGTTCAGGTATTGTAGCGGTAGGATTGAAAATAGAAGAGAGGAGAAGAAAACCAAGAGAGAAAAAGAGAAAAAGAGGCAGCAAAGTAGCCTGTGTTCTTCCTTTTATTTCCAGCTCGTTCACCGTTGGATCGGGCTGAGATTTTGACAGCAGCTTCTAGACACGTAACTCTTCATTCTGAACGGTCAAATTGAAGATTGGTGGTGTGTAAACTGACCGTTTTGACAGAAAACGGGGTTGTCAGTATGGTGAGTTTTTCTCAAATAGTTCTCCTTTAATCTTGTTGTAATTGTATCCCTTAGTTGAATCTAAGGAAGAATGATTGTGAACCAATTATTTGTTGATAGCGGAAGTTTTTAAGTGGACTACGGTCCCGTGATTTTTCTCGCATCGGGTTTTCCACGTTAAAATATTGGTTTTAATTTTGTGATTATTTACATTATATTTGATCATTATTTGATTTTGTTTTACTGCACAAAAAGAAAAAGAATTGGAACTTGTGAATTATATTTCACTAAATTGATTCGAGTAAATTGGAGTCCAGTTGTTTCTAGTTTTCTCAATAATTGATAGCAAGAAAATAATTGATAGCAAGAAATTGAAAGAAGGGAAAGTAATTAATATAAACACTACACCAGCCATTTTCTTCGCCTTAATTAGCAAATTGTCGGAGGATATTACTTTAATTATATATGCAGGATGCACACAGAAATTGACCAGCCTGTTGTTTTCTGGTGGTTGCTAGTTTCTATGAATTATAGAAAGGCTCGTTTGCCAACCCGAGTCCATGGAACCAAGAGAGTAGATCATTTGTATCTCAAAATGGCTGTGGCCCCCCATTGCTTCGAGAAAGATGTTAATCAGGTACGTGCACTCTCCATTCTCTGTTCCCTGCTGCAAAATTTACTCGCAATTTGAAATGCGTAATAACAGCCAAGTAAAAATTTGCAGAAGAAAGCAATGTTTAATTAATTTCTTAATGTAACCATTTGAATCCTCTAGGTGCTATCTGAAGGAAATTAATTCATGTGTGAAGAAGGTGATATTGAATAGACCACAGAAACTAAACAGCCTCGGCCATCACATGGTTTATATGTGCTTCTGACAACTCTCTTCTTTCTTTAATTTCGAGCTACCTTCTTGACTGGGTTTTGCTGTGCTTGCAGTATGAATTGGTAGAGCTCAAGATCTCATACTCAATAATAAAAGAAGAGATATATTTACGTGGGCTAATGCGAACGCTACAAAACACACCTGGCACGAGTCTTGGTGATGGACTCCTCTATTTCGTTCTGGGCATACAAGCTATGTGTGCCTGAGTGTGTGTGTGTGTGTGTGTGTGTGTGTGACCTTGCAAGCAAGGGACAAATAAATGGACTCAAGCTAGACTTTGACAATGAGGCAAAGCATTAAAGTCGTTAGGGCGTGCTGAGAAGACATATAGACGAGGAAAAAGAGACATCACGGTGAGTGGATGATCTTGGAGTAGTTGGGAAGATACGGCATTTAATTTATTTGACAGAAGACGAAAGGACACTCTACTTGTAGCTTTGGTTGGGTAGATGCGGCATTCAATTTGTTTTACTACGTTATGCAGAAGACAAAGGGACAGTCTACTTGTAGCTTGGTTGGGTAGATACGGCATTTAGTTTGTTTGACATTCTATATATAATAATCTACTTGTAGCTTGATTACACTTATATATAATAATTATTATAATTATATTATATTATATATATATATATATATATATTTTCGTTTTTATTTTTTTCGTTTTTATTTATTATTATTATTTTGTTTTTTATGTTTTTATGGGTTTTTTTTTGCTTTTTTCTTTGTGTTTTTTTCTTTTAATGAATTTTTTTTGTTTAATTTAGTTTGTTAAGGATAAATTTTTTTATTTAGTTATCAGACTTTCATGATACAGATCCCGAGTTTGACAGGTTAACCTGGTTTTACGAGTCCTGAAATTTTATTTTTTTATTTTTTTAATTAATTTTTCTCATTTAGTTTTCTTTGTTAATGTTAAATTTCTTTATATTTAATTATTAAACTTTCATAACATGTATCTCGAGTTTAACAGGTTAACCCAGTTAATTATAGGTTAACCCGTCAATTTTTTTTTTCTATTTAGTTATCAAACTTTCATAACGCGAATCTAAAGTTTGACGGGTTAACCTGATTTGAAGGGTTAACCCAATTAATTCAGTTTTTTTTCTTCATTAGTTTTTTCTTCCCGTTGATTTTTTTTCTTTGTTTTTTTTTCTAATTAATACATTTAATTATCACACTTTTATGACACAATCTTACAGCTAGACCCACATCCAAGGCTTTTAGGTTCAGTGTTGCAACCAGATTCAGTTAAACTTGAGTTATGTAAGTTTAATATTATTATAAATACTATAAATATTACTCTTGGGTCAAGTGTTGCAGCTAAACCAAAAGTTATTGGGTATATCTTTGCAAAAAGACATAACACTCTTAGATCTTAATCTTTTTTTATATTTTTTATGCAAAAAAAAAAATAACTCATGGCATATGCCTTTGTTTTCTTTTCTTTTCTTTTTTAAGTCTTTTACTGTGGACTGCACAGTGCGATCCACAGTGAAAAAGTTGATGCTTTTAGTTTCTTTTCTTTTTTTTTTGTCTTTTTTCTTCTTTTGTAATTATTCTTTTAATTTAGTTTCTTAATAAAAAAAATTTTATGTTTAATTATTACACTTTCATGACACGAATCCTAGGTTTGACGGGTGAACATGGTTTGACGGGTTAACCCAGTTGATTTAGATTGTTTTTCTTTTTTCTCATTAGTTTTATTCTTCCGATTTTATCTTTTAATATTGTATGCAGTCCAAGGTGAAAAGGTTGATACCTTTATTTATTTTTTTGCTTTTTTTATGTCTTTCACTGTGAATTGCATAATTTAGTCCACGGTGAAAAGATTGATGTTTTTTTAATTAATTTTTTTATTTAGTTTGTTGATATTAATTTTTTTTCTATTTAGTTATCAAACTTTGATGACATGGATCTCAGGTTTGACAGGTTAATCCAGTAAATTCATATTTTTTCCTTTTTCTTCATTAGCTTTTTTTTTAATGTTGGTTTTTTTTCTTTGTTTTTTTTTAATTAATCTATTTAAATATCATATTTTTATAACATAACCTTACAGTCAGACTCATATAAAAAACTGTTAGGTTTGGTATTGCAGTTAGACCCACTTAAACTAGAGTCTTTCAAATTTAATGTTATTATAAATATTACTCTTGGGTCAGTTGTTGCAGTTTTAATGTTATTATAAATATTACTCTTGAGTCAGTTATTGCAATCAAATTTAAGACTCTTGAATATAGCTTTGCAAAAAAAAAATTAATACTTTTAAATTTTAACTTTTTTTAATATTTTTTATCTAAAAAAATTAACTTTCGACGTCACACAGGTCATGTAACTAGTATCAATTAATAACCTGTTCCAGAAAACATAGATCTCCATCTAAAAATCTTTATGATACGCTATTGAACTTTCGGCTTCGGATAGAAAATTTAGTAGTCCACTGTCCCAGTTGTGTCATGATATGGAAATAAAAGAAATTATACTTGCAACGTCAAAAACTTGAACAGTGAAGTAGGTTTTATTTTTAATTTTCTCTTTTTTTTATATTGATTTTTTTTTCTCAAATACATCTTCAGTTTCTTTTACTATATTTAGATTGCTTTTTAAGTCCGTGCAGGTATAGGTCATGTGAAGGTAAATACAACGTGATTAATTATAAATTTTAGTTTGGTAAAAAATTAACTCTAAAGATTTTTTATTTTTTTATTTTTTTATTAATCATTTAAATTATTTTTAAGTCAGTAAATCAACTACCTCACATCATAAATCTCACATATTTAATTTTAAACCTATATTAGATAAGAATACTAGATAAGAAGTGAGGTTAAAAAAGTTTTTTTTTTTTAATTTTATCCTAACATCATCCAACTTTTTTTTAGACCAATAAATAAGATTGATTAGATCACATCACAATAACTATCACAATAACTCTCACACTCTCACGTAGTTTAATTTAAAATTTAGACCAAATAAAAAGTTAGGAGATTTCAAAATTAATCTTTTTAATTGATTTTAATAAAAATGTTAAATAGTTATCTGCTATTAAAATATTTTTTGCTAAATCTAAAACAAATAAATAAAATGATCCGACCCAAAGTAATGCAAACATGTAAACAAGTAATTTGGAGAGAAAATCACTCTATATTATCACAATCTTCTTATTAATTAAGGAAAGTAATTCTTTCAGTTAAAATAAAACTGGGAAGATGTCTTTTTTTCCTATGTTAATAAAAGCACACAACTGCCAAAAAAAAAAAAGAAGGCAGAGAGAAAACCTTACATGCCTACGCCAACAGACGACCCCGGTCGTTTAATTGACATTGAAGAGTTCTTGAACGATGGAAAATTGGTTTGATTCAAAAAAATCAAAACAGCTGCTGATTATTGGTTTTTTAATACGTAAGAGAACCTTATAACATTTCTAATGAATTTTGTATAAGAACTTGTAAGTCAATTAAACTCCAAATTTCTGCTATTATCTCTATGTTCTTCTAGGTATGCTTTGGAGGCATTCAGAATGGTATTATCAATTAATAATTAATTTATTTTGTTGACAGATCTCTCAAATGACCAAGGAGTTGAATGCCTACGAGGTTGATCCTAAAGTCAAAGTTGTGACATTGTAGGTAAGAACTGATTGGAAGATTTGCCAGAGTTTTAATCATATATTAGAACAGGTGATTGGACATTAAAAATGGTTCAACTCTGAGTGAGTCGTTCATCTGTCATTGCCAATGCCATTATTATCCAACTAATATGAGCATTATCTTCAACTCCGTCTTGCAGGTAATGAAAAGGCTGAAAAAATGGGATGATCAATTAGCGACTAAAATCATCTGTTGCATATAAAACTAAAATCTGTTGCCGGCTAAAAAATCACATATACACATTTCATTGTTAAAACAGCAATTGATTTGTTCCGTTGCTAAAATCCAATACTCATAGCACTGTTTTTTATAGCGTGTAGGAGCCAGGAGGTGATGTTATGACGACATATATTATAGTTGCAGGTGAAAATTATCTTCAAGGAAGTTTTGAAGTGAAGGGAGAATTAATGTTTGATGCCATTTATTAACGTTTATGATCTTCTTGGATGAAGCAGGGCATTGGAGTTATGCTGCAAATTCTTACAAGAAACAAATCATGCTGGACTTTGTAGCTGCTGCAAATGGAAAGCCTGCGGCTTGTAAACAAGTTATTTGGCACCATCAATGATATCATAGGAATATAATTCCTCACTCTTGGTAATTTTTTTATTCTAAGCAATTGGTCCTTGAAGCTTGCACTTATTGATGGAATCGTGATGGGTGTTGGTGCTGGGCTATCCATGCATGGAAGGCTCAGATTGCCACTAAAAACACTGTAGCTTCTGCTACAAATCTTGATTCCTTAACTAGTGTCATATTTGAATCAACTCTTTTGATTCATGAACTTGCATATATCAAAAATTCCGTTGATAATTTTGTTGGTTTTCGCTGATTTTCTGGTATTGAATAAGCCTAAAAGTTTCCCTCAAATCGGTATGATGGTGGATTTTAATCAAGTCATTAGTTTCTAATCTCATAACTAAGTTAAAATTTATAAATTTTGTGCATGGTGATTAGGTTAGAGAGAGCTGAACGCAAGGACTTGATCAATGCCCTGTCCGTGAGTATAACATTTTTTGCCACGTTAAGAGAAGAACAGTGGGCAATGATTTTTACGAGGTGGTATAAATTATGATAAGAACACAAACGATTCCATCAAATGTAATTTCTCATTTTCTTCATTGCAATTAGTGACTATCAGTCTGTAATTAATTATATGCTTTCCTGCAGGGAATGAGGGCCATGTTACAAAGAAAAAAAAAAAAGGATTTTGTTATCATGTCTGGTTATGCAAAAAAAAAAAAAAAAAGGATTTTGTTATGATGTCTGGTTATACATGACATAGGTCACATATTATCATGTTTTGAACAGCGGGGCCTGCAAAATTGGAGCTGGTCAGTGATGAAATGGTGAACAGATGTTTTTCAAGAGTTGAAGACTTCTGGGAATCCCTTCAACTTTCTGTCAGGTTTAGCTCCTGATGCATGCGGAAGTTAATAACACAGCAATATCATACAAAATACAAGAATTTTAATTAGTAAGAAGAATTGCAGATATAAATTTAAAATTTAAAATTTTATTATCTAAAATTAAAATATATGGTGTTTGCCTCTTCAAAATGTTTACAGGATCTTGGCCAGAAAAACCTGCCTTTACTAGAAAACAACATAAAATCCACAAGATATTAAGAAAATTAAAACAAAATTCAAAATAAAAATAATAAATCTAAAAAATTCTAGGAAAATAATAAAATTATCCCAAACAACAACTTTTACAGGCCTAGTTCTAAAAAATCCAACAGTTCGATAAACAATGAAATGGCTTCTCAAAAGGCAAAATGTTTGTAGAATTTAGTAGAAAAATTTAAATTCGGCCCAACAATCAAAATTTTCTTATTTTAGTTTTAAAAGCTAATATAGTCCAACACAACTAGATCTTTTCTCTAAACATGTTTAACTGAGATTATTGAGATGGCTCGGCTGCATCAGCTTGCTTGACAATAAACTTTGAATTTATATATGATAATAAAAAATATATTAGCTTACGTATTTGTATTTTCAGGAAAAGGGAAAAAATACCTCCTTGTGTTGGCCTGGAAAATTAAAGAAAAGATTAAAGATAGATATTTGACCTCGAGGCCTTGACTTCTCAAGCTAATATCATGTTTACAGTACTATGTGTATGTTGGAATTTCTCTGTTCGTCTTTTTGAAAAGAGTCATAGTAAAATCTCCCATCTTCTTGTGTCCCATATAGTAATGGGAAATGAGATTCTCTCTGGACCTTCTTTCTCTTGATTAATGGAGTGAGTTGAGTTGTTTTTTAAATTTCAACTCGGTCATCATGATAAAGGCATATTCATCCAAATATTTGTAATGAAAATAATAATAATAATAATGCTACTTTAATTGGTTTGATTTTAATTTGAGGATTTTAGAGGGTTGTATTTCTTTTCCATATAAAGATAAGATTTATGAATTATTTTTACGATGAATCTCATGTTTTTGCGAGATTGAGAAATATAGTATACCTAACTAATTCTCTAAAAAATTTTATTAAAAAACTAGCATTGAATGCCAGGTAAAATTCAAGTAAATTAATTAATTTTAGTAGTTGCGCTTTTCATTATCTAAGACTTGGTAATTGGATAGTAGATTTAGATCTAAAAGATTTTTTTTAAGTTGTTCAATTAAAAAGTCAACTCATGAAAATATCAACTCTTATTCCTGTAAAATCGCATATCTAAAAATTAAATAATAAGTGATTTAGTTTCACCCTTCGCCTCAAAAGTTAATTATTTTTTATGTAAAAAATAATATTTAAATTTTAAAATAGAATAAAAAAATAAAAAAAAGTAATCATTACAAAGCTATAATTAATAATATTAATTAGAATTAAGCCAACCAGAAATATTTTATAAAATTCGAGACACGAATCATATAATTAAAATAAATTAATAAAAAATAAAAAGAATCATAAGATTCTTTTTTCTAAAAAATATATATGTTAATTTTTCAAACTTATAACTCGAAGCTAATCTAAAAAAACTTTTCAAATTTATGACCCGAAGCTAATCTAAAAAAACTAGAAAGTTAAATTCTTAATCAATTATATATTAAAGGATGAAATTGAAAAAAAAAATTAATTATGTAAAAGGACTTTAAAAAAATCAATTAAAAGGATAAGGATTAAAATAAAAATAAAAAAATAAATTTTATATTTATTTGAAGGGTTAAATTAAAAAAATAATTTAGTAAAAGGATAAAAAAAATTAAAAAATGAGACTCAAAATTGACATGAAAAATAAAAATAATGTTGTAATTAAAGAGTGAAATTGAAAAAAATAATAACTTTTATATGAAATTAAAAAAAATTATAAAATAGTCAAGAAAAAAATATCAAAATAATGAGGCAACCATCAATTTCAATCAAAGGTTAAATTAAAAACCAATAAAATTTTTATAAAAACACAAACTCAAAATATTAAAAATTCAAAGAATAAGAACCAAATGGGAGAATAAATTATTTTGTAAATTGGGATTCAAAAATGAAATTGAAGAAAAAAACTTCTATCAAAGAGCTAAGATTAAAAATAAAAAAAATCAAAATAACATTAACTGAAAATGAAATATCAATAACTAAAATGGTCAAATTGTAATTTCAAAAAGAAAAGAAAGATAAGGAAAAAAAACTCACTTATGAAAAATTAGACAACATCATCAGAACAAATATCATATCTATAAAAACAAGATAAAAAAACATTTTTTAATGCAATAATACATTGTAAGTGTTATGCTAAGCATGTATATCTTTTTTGATAATTTTATTTATTTAGCTAGAAATAAAAAGTTTTTCTAAATGGACTTTCTAATTACAAAGAAATATTATTTTGAAAAACAAAGAATACCTCTTGATCTCATGTTTAATTTTTTTTATTTGACTATGTATTTTAATTGTTTATTATTTTTTATATTTATTTAAATACTAAATTACCCCTTATCTTAAATTGTAATAACAAAAAAAATCATTGTAAAATTAAAAAAATACCTCTGAAATCATGTTTAAATTTTTTTTCCAAAATATTATAATCAATTTACTATGCAATCAAAATTAAAAAAAATAATTATTTATCCATAGTCAATTTAAAAATAATAAATAAATCATATAAAAAGATTTTAATGCACTTGAAAATTAGTGCAAACTTTTTTTTGGATGAAATAGTAAAATTAAAATTACATTATTTTAATAATCACTGTTGATATAACTGTAACTAAAATAATTTTTCGAGAGTAATTAAATTTTGTTAATAAGGTTTTTTTAATCAATTTTATGATTTCAAGCTTATAACAATGATGGTTTTCAATCATTAGATTTGCTATTGGCATACCCATTTGGATGTGTACGTGTGTCTATATATATATATATAATTAATTTTCTTTCTTTAAATACAAAAATTAGATAAATATAACTAAAACTTCGACCTAAAAAGTTATTATTTTATGTGCAATTCCAATATTATGAATAGAAAATCATTCAAAATATAAATATTAAAAAATATCAAATACTTTATTCACATCAAAGTATATATCGTTATTTTATTTTTGGGAATAAGGAAACCACATTAAATATTATCCATGCATGAAAACTAATCACAATAATAATAATAGTAATAATTCACGTAGAACACCGACTCGTCGCCTACTCTAAAAGAAATATCTCCCAGACGACATGCTACTAAAAAACAATTCTCCTTTTGTTCTTCTTTTTTTTTTTCTTATCAACGACACAGATCACTCTCTCCCACGCACACAGAGAGAAAAAATACGTAAACCCTAATTGAATCCCAAATTTCTTCAATTAAACTCTAAGTGGATCCTAAATTATTCAATCAACGATCAATATGGACTCATCGGCCGCAACAACGCTCAGTTCAGAGCAAACAGAAGCAAACGCCATTAACAGGCGAGCAGAAACGGGAACGGAAGCACTGACAGAGGCAGGACAGCAACAAGGGCAGTCACAATCACAGGAAAAGTGGCCGGGATGGCCAGGAGACAATGTGTTTAGGTTAATAGTGCCGGTATCGAAAGTAGGGAGCATAATTGGACGGAAAGGAGAGTTGGTGAAGAAAATGTGTGATGAGACACGTGCTCGGATTCGTATTCTTGAAGGTCCTCTTGGTATTACTGATAGAATTGTAAGTTAAAGCTTGTTTTTTTAGTGTTAAAGTTTGTGTCTTCTGTGTTTTGTTAATATCTTTGTTGAAGTTGGGGGTTTGGATGTTAAAGTTTGTACCTTTTGTGGGATTTTGTGTGAAAGAAGGGATTTTTAATTGATTTTTGGGAACTGAGAAGAATTTGGAGTGTTTTGAGGCACAGGTTGTTGAGTTGAGTGTTTCTGTTGGTCGATTTTCAGTTTTGATTGCGGCTTATTAAAATAAGAAGGATGGATCTTGGTGTTGTTTTTTGTTATTTTTTTCTGTTAAATAGGAGTATCTGTTTTATTGTCTGGTATTATAATACAATATCATGCAATGGGAAATCTGTTATGAATTGTTAGATACATATTCCATGTTCACGAGCTTGAATGAGCTGACCTTAGCCTTAATTATATATATATATATATATTTATTTATTTTTTTTGTTGATTCTAAAACACCCTGAAGGGAGGCTTTGCTAATTCTACTGTGAATGAATGTAAACAAGAATTGAAAATCTCGTAGCTTTAATGTTAGAAGGAAACCATAAGAGTAGATGAATTAACTTGTAGAAGGACTCAAGGTTTAGAGTATTGTAGTCAGATTTTTTTAATTTATTGTGTTGAATTTGACATGAAGTTGATCACTTCTGGTGGTGGCTTTTGAGTTTTGAAAAAAAAAAGGGACTGGTTTATATTATATTAACAAAAGTTGAGGTTGGTGTTATTTTGAGTGATTTCTTCAATGTAAATGAGTGGGTGTGAAGAAACAAAATCATGAAATGGAAAAGTTGATATGAATCATTAAAGACATGGCTCATGTTCATGAGCTTGGATGAACACCATTTGAAAGTTCAATTTAACCCAAATAAGAACTCCTTCATGGGTTTTGTTTGCAAGCTGTAGGAAGCTGAACTTAGTCCTAATTGTGTTTACTTGTTGAATGTAAAGGCCCTAGGAGAGACTTGGGCTGATTCTACTACTGTTGCTGAATGGAAGTAAGATGGAAAAGCTCTGGTCTATTTGTAAATAGCCATATTGAATTGAACAGTTTGAATTATTTGTGTTATGATTTTCTTTGTATTGAGTCACAGTTTTACTCCTTCCTGGAACTGTTATGATTAATGTAGATGTTTCTTTTCAGGTTCTGATTTCTGGTAAAGAAGAGCCTGAAGCTCCACTATCTCCTGCAATGGATGCAGTATTGAGAGTGTTCAGGCGTGTGAGCGGTCTATCTCCTGGTGAGGGTGACAACACAGGTTCAGCTGCCGCTGCTGGCTCTGCATTTTGTTCCATAAGGTTACTGGTTGCATCTGCACAGGCAATTAACTTAATTGGGAAGCAAGGATCCATAATCAAATCAATACAGGAAAACACTGGTGTAGTCGTGCGTGTTATGGCAGAAGGTATGCTTTAAACAATCATTTTCCTCTTTATTTAAGCAATTGGATTTGACCAAGTTGTGTTTTGTTGGAAAAAAACATTGAGCAGAAAGTATAGAGGTAGTGGCGTGCTGTGCTATTTCTATTTCATGTTACATATTTACAGTTCTATTTCAAACTTTGTGTTCTTTTCCTGTATGTGGTTCCTCAATGTGTGTTACTAACTTTAAGAAAGCTTTTGTAACACAACATTTTTTATAGATGCAAATTCTAAGCAACTGAAGACCAGTTTTCACTAAAAGATTGTAACATGTTATTATTTTGGTTCTCTGGACTCGATTTTCCAAGGCCCTTTGCTAGGATGGACTGGGATTTGATGATGTTTACTTAAGGACTGCTATACTGATAACTCCTCTAGGTGTCACTATTTATCTGATTTTTTCTCCTTTTTTCAATTGGTGCAAGCTCTGATGCTCTTTTTTTCCTCGTAGATGATATACCCTCATATGCTACTTCAGATGAGAGAATTGTGGAAATACATGGTGAAGCTATGAAGGTTTTTAAAGCATTAGAAGCTGTAATAGGACAGCTAAGGAAGTTCTTGGTTGATCATAGTGTCATTCCTATATTTGAGAAAACTGTAAGTCCACCAATTTAAAGTTGCTGGATTTTGACTATGAGAATCTTGAAGTAACCCAAGTTCTTTTGCAGTACAATGCAACAATTTCACTGGAACGCCCTGCAGATGCCCGCGCTGATAATGCTCAGCCCTCGCTGCATTCTGCTCCTGCATTTTCAAGTGGGATTATTTCTGATTATTCCCTATCTTTGAAGCGGGATCCATCAATATATGAACATGAAACACATTTTGAACACAAAATCTCACAACCTGGATTCTCCCTTTATGGAGATCCTGGACTTGGAGGGTTACGTTCAACTGGACTTGGTCGTGCTACTGCTCCTATAGTAACTCAGGTTGGTTTAATTATCTATTTGTTCTTATATTATAGTCAAGTATGATTTTGGCTGATTGGCTATAGTTCTTTGTGACGTGCATGCTCATGACAAAAAATCTTGTTCTATCTTTAGCATTTCTGGTTCCTTCACTTAAACTTTTGCAGTTAGGAAAATGACTCCCAAATTCCATGTCTCTTCTGCCATGACATCTTATAATGTGATGTTCTTATCTCCTATTTCTGTTTTGGCACCATGCCTAAGACTGGAAAACCCTGTTATTTTCCTATGCTTTGGCAGCATGCATAGGGCTGATTGATTATGGTTCTTCCTGACATGCATGCTCATGTCAAAAAGGCTTATCATCTAAATTAGAACGTTTCTGGTTCCTAAAGATTTGCTAAATGATTCTCAAATTCCATGCCTGTTATGCCTAAGGCTTACCACCACTTTGAAGTTATGTTTTTTTCTCTAACTATGCTCTAGCAGGATGCCTAAGGCTGAATTTAATTGCCTAGATGGGGGATACTGTGTGGCTTAACAGTTCTGCTGTCTTCATTTTTTTCTTGGAACAATCTTTAGAGCAAGCATGCTGATCAATCAAAATATCATTTGTTATTTCATGTCTACATGTTACTTGGGATAGATTGAGAAAACTGTTACTATCTTGTTCAGGTGACACAGACAATGCAAGTACCTCTGTCATATGCTGAGGATATCATTGGTGTTGCTGGATCCAATATTGCCTATATTCGTCGTACCAGTGGGGCAATCCTTTCAATACAAGAGAGCAGAGGTTTGCCTGATGAGATCACCGTGGAAATTAAGGGTACCAGTTCTCAGGTTCAGATGGCGCAACAGCTTATACAGGTAGGTGTCTTTAATAGCCCTTAGCTTATACAGGTAGGTGTCTTTAATAGCAAGTTAGTTTTGCCACGTACCAACAATTTTCCTCAACACCCCCCACCACATGCTCACACGTATTCATTCACTCTTCTTACTTGATTATCTGTCTGCATATACATTTGGACGTGGAATTTGCTCATTTCCACATTTTGGGTCTAATTTCCACATTTTTCCCAGCATAAAACTTTGATATTCATACACCATTGACATTCCATTCATGTTAAAATCATAGCAATTTGGTGATTTTAGCACTTGACAGGAAGTATTAATTGATTAACTTTTGTAGTCTCCCTATGACATGCAGCTAATGTCTTGAATCTTGTTTGCAGGAGTTCATTAGTAATCACAAGGAACCAACGCCAAATATGTATGGGAAGATAGATGTAGGATTGAATTCATATTCACAAATTGCAGAAAGTGGCTACCCTTCATCCTCATTTACATCACATCTAGGAGGGTATGGATCCTCAAGTATAGGAGGGTATGGATCTCCCGGTGCAGGAGGTTACAACAGTTATAGATTTTGAATGTGTGCACAAGATACATTCGTTGGATACTTGTTTGAGCAACATAGTTATTTGAAAACTTGAGCTCTCTATTCACTATTCAGTCATAGCTATTTCATCTTATAATAAGAAAAAATGAAATGGATCTATTTTCTTGTTCATGTTTATGCAAAGCTTGAATGATTCCTGAACTGTTTTCACAGACAATTCTTGACATCAGATAAATGCGAAGAGGTTGTTTGGTTAATTGACAAGATCATTGAGTTGTCAGGGTATTTGGTGTAGTGAATTTGACTAAAAATCCTGATGGAAAGGTTCTTAACCTCTGAAGATCTTAAACACTGGGTTAATTCTCGTTTGAAATGAAATTTAAATCCACAAAGAACCTGAAGAACAATGGTATAATAATGATCATGCTTTGAAACACAATAAATTAAAGTAGGTCAAAATGTATAACAATCATGATAGATTGATATACAGAAGCTCAAATTTTTTGTTTCCTTGTAAATACCTTGAAGAATCACAGACCGACAAAAAGATGGTTTCAAGAATGAATTGTGATATTGGGTATTATTGGGTAGACAGCAAATGACAACCTGATGGTTTCAAGAATGAATTGTGATATTGGCTAGACAGCAAATGACAACCAAAGGGACATGACTTGAGCAATTAGCATAGGCTACAAGTGACTGGAAGCAGTAAAGTCCTGCTGGGGACTTGCTGACAGAGCAAAGTAATGGCGAAGCTGACACCAGAAAAGCTAGCCCCCTTGGTTTGGGTTGATTTCCTCGTTCTTTTTCTTTATCATGATACAGCAGAGGGAAAAAAAGAAAAGAGAATGATGTTACACAGATAACATTTTAGAAATAAAGTGTTCATCTTATTACTATTTTGATTATACAATCCATGTGTAAAACAATCGCACATATCTTCCAAGTCAGATTTCAGCCAGGCAAAACTCTTTTGGGAAACATGTGTTCGTATAACTGCAAAATAAAAGTGAGGCCGCAAACAGCTAACGAGAACAGCTAAAAACCTAAAAAAACCCTACAAAATTGGCTGTCATGACTCATGACTCATCCCCATTAACGATCGAGCATCAGCAGCCTAAGAGTTCCAATATGCATCAAAGAGAGAGTGCAATACGTCTATAGACTGCTTGAAAAGTCTGTCCCCCATTCCTAGCAACCTTTTTCCCTTCTTCAGTTGCTGTACACAAGAGTTTCACGGCTGGATCTGCTTGAAGTCCCTCCTCTGTGAGGGCTTCAAACATGGGGTGATTATCCAAACAAGTCTTCATCCACTCTCCAAGTTCTTCCACATCTGTAATCGTATAGATAATTCCACCAACCTCAAGAACATATGCATACTCATCAAGCAAATGTGGACTGATCACTCGTCTACGATGATTCTTCTCTTTGAAATGAGGATCAGGAAACAGGAAAAACATTTTTGTAAGCTGCCCCTTCTCAAAGTAATTGGGAATGTACTTCATCGAATTGGTGCGAACTACGGAGACATTTTGATATTGACCAGGATTTGTTGTCCTCAATGCTAAAATCCTTTCCTTAACATACTCTGCAACCTTATCCCTAAGCTCCATCCCAATCATCAAGGTCTCTGGAAAAAGTGTTGAAAGACTAACAAGAAGCCCCCCAAAACCACAACCAATATCAGCAAACTGAACCTTTTTTATACAGCCAACTTCACAAGACAAGGAAAAGAATTGAGGGTAATGAAGCGAGAAGTCAACATGACTAGGAGAAATCGGAACAGGGAAATGCGAATCACTCAATGGATTGCTATGTGCTCTTGCTCGATAAAAACGCTTCCTAGGCAAGCCAGTTGACTTACTGATTGTAGGTTTTGCTTCGTTTTCTAACATTTCTGTCTATCTCCACCTACTGCATAAACAATAACAAACAGAATTCTCAACCACAAATTAAAGAAGCTTGAATTTAATCCACTGTCAAAATGTCCATCGTCATAGTAAAGCATTATCATTCCTTTGATGAATAAAAACCTAAAAGGAGGTGCCAATCATTAAAAAGCTCACAAATTCCCCAAAATATTAAAACTAAGAACCAAATTAAATCTCAATATCTTACTAATCATAATGTACAAACATAAATCATCATTACTCAACATACAAGCAATATAGATGTTTCTGTTCTTTTTTCTTTTTCGTTCCTTTCATTACAGCAACAGAAACAGAGTGGTGTAAGAGAAGAAAAGAAAGAGATGATACCTGAAAGTCACAAAGCTAATGTTGTCTGATTGCTTTCAAAACCTCTAGCAAATCGAATAAACTAAACCAGAAGGATAAGGGAACAAATTCAAATTAGGGTTTCCAGTGTTTGCTTCTTGCAATGGGCTCTAATTGAAAACTAGAGGAAGGTCATTCATTGGCCCATTTATTCTTAGGTATCTTTAATGGGCTAAGATAAGGTTTTGATTTACGGCCCAATTAAGTATTAGGCCTATAAACATCTCCAAAGCCCAAACTACAGAAGCATTTATCGAGTTTCTCTAAGGAGGCTAATTACCTTATATATATATATATTCATTCTAGCCAGCCTTCTCAATCTATACTGATTAATCAATTTTATTATTTGAAGGAAAATTATATGCATCAATCAATAAGATTAATTATAAGCCATGGATAATATTTATTTAATTAGTAAAATAAAGCAATTTTCTCAGCTCTCGTAGCTAGCTTGCTGAAAAGAAATACCTATGGCTTCATTCTTGGATAATTCAAGGGGAGGTGCTCAAGCAACCCTAGCTAGCTAGGAGTCCTTCAACTCCTTCAGAATTATCCCTGCACTATTTCTCACTCCAAAATCTACAAGAAACACATGCACCTGGACTCTTAGAACCTGACATGATCTGAGCATACATCTCCTTATCGGATAACTTCTTCAATACTGACATGCAACTACCTTTTTGAATATTTTGCACCCTCGTTGGAAACAAAATTATCTCTCCTTGATTAATTCTTTTCTTGGAACGTAAACACACGCATGGTTGTATATTCGTTTATAAAAGTTGCTTAATCACCGTATTTCTTGCAAAAACACGCCGGAAAAGACGTCACGACGAGATCAATTAGCAATATTCTTTTATTATTTCGAAGTGTTTGACAAGTAGCATACCAAGGATGAATCTACAACCACATTAGGGTTTTTATTGTTCTAGAGAGTCTTCACGACAAGTGCATGTCAACCACTCTACCATTAAATCTACGAATTTGTCCTGAAGAGATACAAACATGTTTGGCAACGATGGTGAAGACAGAGACGTAAAAATAAATATATTTTTAAAATAATATTAAAATTAATCTTTATTGAAAAAGGAAGGACATGGAAACATGTTCTTTCTATCTCAACCATCATTACTATTTTATTTTCATTTTTTTTTGTTATAAAACAATAATCAAACATTATTTTACAGTCGGAAGCAACCAAATGGTAATGCTAATTTCCTCCTCCTTTCCTCTCAAACAAACACGAAATCTTTAATTATAATTCACAATAACAAAATGATTTTGAGTTTGGCTTCAAGTGATCCTATTAATTTAGGATGACTCATGTCTTCAAATGAATGTAAGAAGACTCTCTAACGAAAAATCCAATTGTCGGCCAAATAACTAAACATAGAGTTGGACGCTAATTGCATTCACTTTAATATATACAGTGGTTAACCGTTAAATGATCCCAAAAATATTTTATTTCTTAGCCCTTTCTTTTTATTAAATCAAATTAAGATGCATATAGTTTTTGCTTACATAAACTACCATTTGTGGAGACTTTCAGTAGCATTAGAAAATAGAGGAGGGGAGCTGTAATTAATTAGAAGTGGAAAACAAGTAGCCTCGCAATCTTCAATCTACGCCTAGCTGCTACGTTGTGATCTTGCTATCTGGTTATACCGACAGAGATCTAACAAAATATAGTTCATGTTTGATCTTGATTTGCTATATATAATAACAAAATCAAAAGAAATTAACTCCATATGTGAACACAACTCCTTGATCATGGCAAGAAAGTATCTAACCTATTGGTTCTTGGCTCAACAGAATTCACTCAATCCAGCACGAAATGAGTGAAAATTTATTCATGGGAGGAGTATGCCCTAGTAGTAGTATTTTCCAAGTAGGTCTGCAATATAACTTCATGCTAATTAACCTGTCAAGTTAATCATATCTCCCTTGAAAAATGGACTGTTAGGATAATGACTAATGCAAAACCGGCCATGCATGCACAGGAGATGCCAATCCTTAAGCTTCCTCTCGTCTCTTTCTATGGTGTTGCTAGGTTGCCTTTTATCGTTGTATTTTTCACAATGCTGAACAATTCGAGGATCAATCATCAAGCATATGCACCATTCAATCATGATTAATTCTCCTCTTGATCTCCTAATTAGTTCATGAAAAGTTGATTGTTTGTGAGGATTAGGTGGTTCGGAAGCAAGATTGATCAAGACCTTATTGAAATTATATAGTTGAAGTATAGAGTAAGTAAACAAAAGATCGTGATAGGTGTCTGCTGCTAAGATAGATCAATTTCCATAAGACAAAGAGCTCAATAATTCAAAGTTAATCAAGCCCTCTCAATCTTTCCAAAATCATAACTAACCCACCTTTATAATCAGTGAATTACAATATATTATCATAACAAGTCTCCGACAAGCTACACAATAACTCGTAATTAAGGTGAATGGATTGCTTAGGGACTCAATTAGTTATTTAACCTACTTTGTTAGAAAATTTGAGAAATTAATGTCATCGACATAGATATCATGAGGTGCAAGAGTATATTAAACTGATTAAAACTATGAATTTGTTTTTCTTGGTTAAGCCTAAGATTTTATTTAAAGAGAAATTAAGGATTTTAGTAACACTTCTAACACGTGAATGTTGATGAAAAGAACAGTAAACCAAAATATTCCGTCTGAGGAAGGCCAGGCAGTGGCATCTAGATCATTAATTGACAAATAAAGCATGATTTAAAGTAAATATATATGCAGTCATGTATATTTGATTGATTAAGAATAAAGTGTTGATATATAAGATTCAAAATAGTCTGAAACTAGCAAACTTTGCAGGAATTTTCCTGCCTGTATAAGAGGTAATGGCGAGAAAGGTTTTAGTTTCTATATTTTCTAGTTTTTTTTCCTGATTAATTTATCATTAAAAGAACATATATTAAACTCGGTCCGATAGATCTACTTGAAATCCTATAAATGACTTGTCTCCTAATTAATTGAAACGGATGTCTAATAAATCAATCAACCTAGAGTTTATCTAATTAATTGACTTAATTAATCAAAATATGATTTATTATCTTTTAAAGAAAAAAAATCAAAATGAGCGTGTTTTAACTTTGAAAAAACTGAAAACAAACTTGTTTTGATTCATCGCGACTCATGCCTTGGGTACGAGCCGGATTTCATTACTATGACTGAGATACCCAAGAGAAAACTGAGCATTAATCATTCAGCTTTCTTTCTTTTATTATGTATAAACTGGTGAAGCCCAAAGGTTTTTTTAAAAAATTATTTATTATTATTTGATGAATGAAGTGCCTGGTGTGAATTTATGGTCGTACAAGAAAGTACCAAAACGAAGACCTTCCACACAAAGAAGCATTTTCATGAAGAAAGTACAAAAGCGTAGTAGTGCTCAAGCTAGTCATTTTCTCTCTTTGGCTTCCAAGATTTCCCATCACTTCTCATATTTTCTTTCCCTCGAATTCAAGGGCATCATGTTTTTAAATCATGGGCTAGAGATATGGTTTCTGCCTTGGCCAGCTATGCCAGCTAGTCGTTTTCTCTTTTACCTATCATGGAGAAATGCAAATATTGACTGAAATATAGGAATTTGGTGTGCCTTCTTTTACCCTTGAAACACGTACATTACTATAAATCTATGGAGAAGCAAACCCTAAACTAATGGACTAAGCTGAAATGAAACCCTAGCTAACATGGACTAATCAATGAATGAAGTGCACAAATTAGGAGGAGCCGCCTGTGTTCTTGTTTTTTTGACTCTTTCTACCTCTTACTGTTCTCTGCCATTGGAACCAAGACCGGAGCAGTCATGGCTTGCTGATGTGGAAGAAACCTATTGGTTATTAGGCATATGGATTCAAGTAAGGGCCCCACGACCACGTGGCTTGTTGGGATGTTGTTTTTGCCCCAGTGGAAATGGGGGTTTACGTGCATCAGTGGACAATATAGTGCATGATTGCAACTTCGTCCTACTTGCATGTCAAAATCTTCATCTTAAACTATACTATATTTGTATTTTTATAATGATAATTTATTCAAATCAGCACCGATAAATGCAGGGTAGAGGTATAGCCAACCAATCGATGCGGTTGTTGGTCTATAAAAACCCTTACATATTTGAAAAATATAGATTTAAATTATGATCTAATAAATTTTTGTTTTCAAATAATGAAACATATATTTTTATAGATTTATTATATTTATCACTCTATATTTATCGCTATTAATTTGTTACAGCATGGTATTATTTTAGGTCATGTTGTTTTAATTTAGTTGCATAACATATTGGCAGCTAAATATAATATAATATATAGTATCTTAAACAAGGATTTCTTCTATGACTTTCCATCTTATTAAAATCATTCCTATACCACCTTGTATGTGAAGACCCATAGTAGTTGAGAGCTTCATAGACACACACCTTCATATCTTTTCTTGATTTCAGAGCTTAAATTCCCAGCTGATTTCGTGTGCATGGTAAGCAAGAAAAGGTTTAACTTTTGTGTACTACTTTTGTTGTCTAGAGTCTCTCAAGTTATCCATATTTTATCAAAAACTAATGATGTTGATCATATGAGAAATATCGAAACCTAGCTAACCGAAGAATCTTGTCTTGTATCCATGCAAGTAAGCTACTAGTTAGCTATCAAAAATTTTGTTCCAAACAATTTTTTCATTTCTTGGATCATCTTTCCTGTTACTTGGGAAGATATATGATCCTTTGTACGTAACACATAAGAGCTTATATGTTTTTTTTTTTCAAATTTTATGGTTATAGGGTTTTGGAAATTTTGATCATTTCATCCATGTCGTTTCGATGTAGTACAGAATCCTATAAGTGATAAAGGGAAGAAACAAATTGGGAAGGAGAAGGACATGGAAGGAGATGCAAAGGAGGAGACTTTGCCACCGGGATTTCGGTTTCACCCGACAGATGAAGAGCTCATAACTTACTATCTTCAAAACAAGATTTCAGATGCAGATTTCTCATGTAGAGCCATCGGTGATGTAGATCTCAACAAGTGCGAACCATGGGATCTTCCAGGTAGTTTTGACTTGAGATCTAGTTGCTAGAGCGTTCGTGAAAATCAGCTTGAAATTGGCTTGATCCATCAATTTGTTTTCCAACTTATCAAGCAGAGAACCTTCAAGAAGAAAATGTTTGATTTGTCAAAATCCATACTATTTATCCATTCAAACCATGATGGCCTGATGATTTTTTTTCCTTTCACTCATCACTTAAGAGTTAGGGTTTGCAACACGATTTAGGGTTTTCAAATGGCTTATGATACAATTTTCACAAGAGTGTTGACATAAATAACCATATTCAATTTTTTGTTCTACCTTTGGGATCATAGATCTATCTTCTTATACAGTAATACATCTCTTCTCTTGTTTCTCTTAATTTCTCACCAAACATAAGCAAATTCCTTAATGTATAATCTTTGAGTAGGTCCTTGATTGTTTCAATTTGTTGGCTCTTAATCAGGAAAAGCAAAAATGGGAGAAAAGGAGTGGTATTTCTTCAGTCTTAGAGATCGAAAATATCCAACTGGTGTGAGAACAAACCGGGCAACAAATACCGGATACTGGAAGACTACCGGAAAAGATAAGGAGATCTTCAACAGTGTCACGTCACAGCTAGTTGGGATGAAGAAGACGTTGGTTTTCTACAGAGGGAGAGCTCCCAGGGGAGAGAAAACCAATTGGGTCATGCATGAATATCGTGTCCACGCTAAAGCTGCCTTTAGAACTTCCAAGGTATGTATCTGTTTCTGTTCATTATATTGTGAAGAATATGAAACCCTACATGATATCTATTCATGGAAAATATAGAAATCATACATGTTTTTTGAAAACTTTCTCCAAGGAAAATAATCTTTCTAAGAAAATGCATGAAAAATAGTTGGTTTTGTCTTGTTAACATTTTTACATGTTTTTTACTGGCCATTAATTTCCCAAGGATCTTCTTAGAAATTAATTAATGACTGCTACAGGGCGAGCTGAGCTCTTTCTTCACCTTTCTATTAAGGGAATATGATTAAGTATGGTAGCGTTGAAGATAAATCTCGTCTTTAAGATATATATTTTTTGCATAATAATGAAGTTTTTGGCTCTTTGATTTTCCATTAATTAGTCATTTCATAGCTCTAGAGAAATCACCTTGTAAACGAAATAGATTCTGGCTGGTTACTAACTGTTACTCTGTTAGGGAACAAAGCAATATAAGATATTAAGATATGAACACTCATTTGTGATTTAAAAGTTTTGGAAAGAATTTAAACTCGGTTATTATATATTTAAATTAAGTTTAATTAATTATGGATGACAATTTGACATTACCATAAGATGGATACTAAAGCCGACTCATAAATTCAATAATATTTTTGTTTTATGTTGAATAATAAATAGTACTTGGATATCATAAATTCAATAAATATGATTTAGATATTAAAAAAAATATTATCTGATAAATAATAAATATAGTATAACTATAGAAGAATTTCAATTGAGTATATTAAATATACTCTCTTAAATCTAACAGCCTCAATTCTAAATAATAATAATAATTTAAGTACTCAGCCTCAATTCTAAATAATAATAATAATAATTTAAGTATGTAGAAAAGTAGTTTTAATAGCTTCAATTATCGATAATAATTTTTTTTGACAAAAAGAAATATCCTCAAACCAATTTTCATATCAACTGAGAGTCATCGAACAATCTTTAATTCCTAAATTTTGATATATTTTAAAAAATTTAATAAATATTTTTAAATGTTAACCCTAGGTTAATTTAACCTGTGAAATGAAAGGAAAGGAGACACAGCTTCTTAATCATCAAGTCAACTTCCTGGAGTAAAGAAAAAATAATACTAATTCAAGCATGTAGAAAAGTGCAATTAATAAACCAAAGGATATTTTATACTAATTCAAGCATGTAGAAAAGTGCATTTAATAAACCAAAGGATATTTTTTTTAACAGCAAAGTACTAAAGGATGGGTGATTTGATTTAAATTTAAGATAATTAGTCTCTATGCTACTTATACTAAAGGAAAAATTCCATGGGGTGCACAAAATCTACTATTTGAACATTTCTAGAGAAAAAAAAACCTTTTATTTGAACAAAAAGAAAAACTGAAAAAACGATTAAGATATATTGTCCTCTTTGATTTGATCATGAGTGAAAAGAGGAATCACATCTTGTCACTATAGCTAGGACAGAAATTAATATCAGAAGGCAAAAGGAAAATATTTTCATTTATTGTTCCCAAAATATATATTATTAGCATATATACCTATACATGCTGTCTGTGGATCCAGCAGGATGAATGGGTGGTTTGCCGCATCTTCCAAAAGAGTGCAGGAGCCAAGAAATATCCATCAAACCAATCAAGAGCAGGAAATCCCTTATACAACCTCGAAATAGGACCAAGTGTTATGCCTTCACAGATGATGCAAGCTGCAGACAACTTCCAGCTCCCCATTGGAAGAAACTACATGATGAGTAATGCAGAACTTCAGGCAGAGCTTGCAAGGGTTTTCAGGGCTGGTGGTTCAACTGGTATTAATCTACCAATGCAATCCCCATTGACTAATTCTTACTCCGTTGGAGGAGGAGCAGGAGGATGCTTTACTGTATCAGGGTTGAACTTGAATCTTGGAGGGGCTACATCACAACCGGCTCTGCGACCAATGCCACCTCCGGTTATGAATCAACAAGATGTGACACCCTCCATGATGACTAGTACTAGTTCTTATGCTGTAGAGCAGGCCGCTTATGGTGCAGAAATGAACAATGCAAACGGGCCTAGCAACAGATTCATGGGCATGCAACAGTGCATGGATTTGGAGAACTACTGGCCAGCATATTGAGATCAGATAGAGAGGAAGTATTCAGATGATCATATGCAAATTGGACAAGTTTGTTAAGTAGCTAGTATGCAATAGATTAAGGCTTAAGAATGTTTCAGTTCCCAACATTTATGTTCATTGTCTAAGCACGGGTATTAAGAAGAGAAAAATGCCCAGCAACTTGGAGTCGTGATATTTTGATATTTTTACATAGGAATTGAACTCGCTGTAATGCATCTTCGTTTTCTATATATCCCCTCTTTGAGTTTTTAAATATTGTTAGTCATCGACAGGCTGAACGGTGAAAGTGAGCTCTTATTAGAGCATACACCCAAAGGAAAAGATGAAAAACATGGTTATCGGAACAACGAAAGATCATAACTAAGCAGCAACACAATATCGGAAGCCATAGACGATCAACTGCGCATAGACGATCATGCTAGCAGAAACAAAGAATATAAGGGTGGGCCTTTCAGTAGATGACTGCATCTAAAAAGCGAGCACAAAACAAACAATAAGGCCAACAAACGACCATCCTTGCGGTCTGGTGAATGAAGCGCCTGACAAAGCTGAAGGCTGATCCTACAAAAACAAATATACAAGTAAACATAGAGGCTTGAAGGGGAGGTAGGAGTACTGCAAAACTCCACATCAAAACTGTATACCAATTCCTGGCCCCGCGTGTATATCAATACAAATACGTAAATCCAGATTCACACCAGTAATTAAGGGTGTTCAAAGATATCATGATAATATAGACGACGGTAGTGTTTGCATTATCCTATTCGATCCAGCTCATTAAATTTAGATATAATAATTATAGATTAAAGTAGATAAATCATTTAAAAAATAAATATCATGAGTTAGATAATGAGTTAGTATTTTTAAAACTCAGACAACTCAATCCAAACAATATACCTCTTTATTCTTTTCTTGTTTTTGTTATATTTTGTAACTTTTTTTATAATTAATTCTTTTATTTTAGTCGATTAATTTAACTAATATATTAAATCTAAATTATTTGTTACAACTCACAACATGACCATATAAACCTAACAATGAATATTTGTGATATCTATTAAAAAAAAAAAACAATTCAGCCCTTCCTAATATATCTAACTGCTCATGTCCAAAGAAATTTGAATGAATTAAATTTGTAAAATATTATAAATTAAATTGGATACAATAATTAACCAAAACCTAACCCAACTATATTCTTGAACACTCCAGCTATATCCTTGACCACTCTTGCTTGCTAGAGTAGCTAGCTAGGTTCCTCATGGGGCATTTGACCATATAGAAAGTTAGAAGTTAGAACCAAGAAGAATCAGCCTTGTTCTTTTGGCGTTTTACCTTTACTCTGCCCCTCCCCATGCCCCTTGCCCCTTTACAAGAAGATAGCTAAAAGCAACAAGGGGTGCTCTACCTCCAAGGTATCTGGAACTCGAACCTTGTAAATGAAAAACAAAAAACTTAAACTAGGCTGCAAACTCTGGGTCAATCATTGCTCATAAAACCGAAATATCCATGGGCCGGTCAATAAAAATGTAACAAAGGCAGCAAGAGTTGCTCTAAGCGGGTGGCCAACCCATCTTTGAATTTAACTTCTTTGCATACCAGTGGCCGACGAACCCCACTCATAGGGCAAGGGCCATTGCAGATGGCCCCAAGTTATAGCAGTGCAGGCGGTATAAGACCACAGATGTATAAGCCCACCTATCTCTTCAAAATTATGTCCTTATAATTAATTTTTTATTTGTTAAAAAATATTTTATAAAAAAAATAAATTATTTTATAATATTTGATAATATAATAAAAAATAAATTGAAAAACACTTTCCAGTATTCGGTTATATCATAAAAAATAATTTAAAAAATAACTTATTAATATTTTATTTTTTTCAAATTTATTAAAATAATAAGAAACAAATCTTACAAATTAAAAAATTAAATGAGAATGAAATTAAAAATATAATTTCATAAATTATCTAAATAAAATAAATAATAATCAAAATAATAGAATCAAATCTAAAAAATAAAAATATAAAAGATGAAGAAATTAAAATGATAATAATAATAATTAACATTTCATAAATTATTTCAAATAAAATAAGTAATAATAAAAAAATAATAAGATAAATAAAAAAATTTAATAAAAAATAATAAGAAAAAAAAAAACAACTATAAAAATAAGGACCAAAGTTAATATAAAAATTAAATTTTAAGAGATAAAATTAAAAAAAAAATTAAAACAAAATATATATAATAATTAAAATTTAAAAAATTAAATTTAATAAAATCAACAAATAATATAATGTTTTAAATTTTTCACAACTTTTAGAAAATGTTTTTGGCTTAAATTTTAAAAAAATATATATTTTTTAAAAATCAAACCAAATTTTTTTTAACTAAAAAGTATTTTTCATTGACCAACTTTTTTAATAACAAATAAACACAAAAATCTAAAAAATAATTTTTTAAAAAACAAACACAACCTTATACTTTTTGTTCTTTTAAAAATATATTAAAATAATTTTTTTATTTTTTTAAATTATTTTTAATATTAACACATTAAAATAATATCAACACATCAAAATAACTTGAAAACATTAAAAAAATTCATTTCAAACAAAAAAAATCAACATTTTTAAGAAAATAATTAACACCAATCTCGCCCCAAGCACTCCCCGCATGTGCAGAAAGGATTACCAGTAAATGTTCAAACAAATATAGCTGAACAAACATAATTCTAGTAATAAACAAAATGAAAGGGAAGATTTCTGTCATTTCAACTGTAAATTGAGAAGAATAAAAAATAAATTACAACTCTTAGGTCTCTACCAACATGACTCAAAATACATCTAAACTTTTGTAGTGTGAAAGGTTCTAGACATTCTTCACAAAGACTAAAAGGAAAGAAATTGTTGGTGCTGGTGCTCCCTGGATGGAAAATCAGTCCCAAAAGCCCATGCAAAGATCACAAGTCCCATCTGCAGGAAACAAAATTTCTGAATTAAGTCACCATCTCATAGTAGCACAGGATTAAATTCCTGACCAAAAGCATAATTTCTGGCATTTATGGTGGCGCACACGAATTAGACACACAATGTCAATCTTTACAGAAAATTATGACTTGTAATCTACAGTATCGCAGAAAAAAATAAATGTCTGCCGATACTAACTTGCCTCAATCCTCCAAAATTCTAACCTTTGCATTAATTACTCCAAATTATAACCATTCACGTAATGACTCCATCAAGCATATCATGTTAGCGGAGAAGAGGGAAGAGAAATTAACAGCTTTTTTGACAATCATTACTGCAGCTGCAGCAGTATCAATGATTCGTTATATGCACAAAATTGAAGAAGTGGCAAATCTAAGTCCCACGAGAAAATGGAGGGTAGCATCCTAAACACATTGTAGAAGCCTGTAAGTGTACATCCAAACTACCCATCAACTCAATGCCATGCCAAGAATCCAAAAAACTTTTAGCTGTCAGCTAAATGACTCAAGTTGCTCCGAGCCACAGTTAAATTATGGAGAGAAGAAATGTGGAACCATTCCATGTCCCACAGCAGTGCTTATGATGACACGTACCACAATATATTGCAATGGAAAATCCCAGCAATGCACCAAAAAGTCTACTTGTCTTAATGCCCCCGTTTAGCCTTGCGACGAGAGGGATTGGTGTGAGCATTTCTAGCAGGTTTCTTTGCCTTTTGGCTGAAAATTTCAGGTCAACAACATTTAATTAAGCTGTGGATGAAACTTATCAAAAATCCAAGTTACAGCCCAAAAAATTGATAAACTGTAAATGAAAACGAGAAAGACAGAAAATTCAATATCAAAGTGAATAATAGCTAATTAGGACACTGACCAGAAAATGGAAGAACAAGCTCTGGCCAAAATAATGACAGGCAGGGCCAACAAAGCAGAGGCCTGAAACATTGCAAGATGAATACCTTAATTAATATTGAGAAACTGCAGTCATTAAGTTAGTTCGCTGAAAAGTATTCAATAAAAAAAAGGTCAAAATAAATGACCACGAATACATACAATGAACCAGATCAACTCTTTCATTGCAAGTGGTTTTGTGAGCTCATGCTTTTCCAGTGTCTCTTGTACAGTGACTTGCACCTTCACCAAAAAATCAAAGCAAAAGCATGAAGTCATGGTATTTCTCCAAGGCAAGATGTTAAGTCATGGTTCCATGTACATTCCAATAACAATAGCCAAAGAAACCACTTAAAATGATCCATTTGACTAGCAGACTCATAGAAACAATATAGAATCAGGATTCATTCTAATAACAAGCACGCAGTCAACCAGAGCACGGCAACAAACATGAATAAAACAGCACTGAAACCTGATTGTGGTATGTGGTTGCAGATTCTAAAAACTTCCCATATGCATGAACTGCCTCTTTCGTGTAGGGCTTCAAAGCCACTTTAACTTTATCAACATGGGGCTTTGTCATGGTAGCAACCTGATCAATATATGGCTTGCTGAACTTTTTAGCTTCCTGTGATCAAATTTAAACATATTAGATGAAAGATATGATAGTAGATATACAATAAGGGACAATAAAACAGCACACACACCTGAAAGTAAGGATCACCTATTTCTTGTACTCTGATGATGTGTGGAGTGACTGTAGTCTTTGAGGCCTCATAAATTTCAACTGTTTTAGCAGTTAATGATTGCACATGAGGTTTAACTTGTGTAGTAATCACAACCCATTGCTCTTTAATAGCTGGGACCCATTTCTTCATGCAAAAAAAGCAAGCAATTAATAAGTGCACACATCCAGTTTTCTTCATTGCCAATCAGTTAACACCAAAGATTAGCACTCAAGCAACAAATTTAAGATTAGCATTCAAGCAACAAATTTAAGTTACAAACAATAAACAGTGCAGAGCTACTGGTTCACTCAAACTTTTTTCCAAGCCAAATTTCAATTAGTCTACAGAACAACAGAAGATGCTGCTTAAAAATTAATCAGCCTTAAAAAGGATTATCAAGTCAATTGCACTGCTTAAAAATTAATCAGTCTTAAAAGGCTTCTCAAGTCAATTACACAAGGTAAACATGAGACTGCATTGAAAAAATCAGGTCTAAACTCCCAACAATTATTAAATGAGCGGAAAATTGGAAAGCATAGAAAGAGAGCTTACAGTTTTAATTGTTTCCACATGTGGCTCAGCCCACTTTTCAGCTTGGGCTTTTTTCTCCAGGGCCTACAAAGAGTCGAAATTGTATTTTAGTAATATACATCATTGTAAAATGGAGGTGGTTTTTTCAGGAGGTGCTAGCATTTAACCACAGGACCATAACTAAACAGTAAACAGACACCACAAAAAATGGTAAACCACCATCCAACAACCAAAAGATTATACCTTTTGAATTGCCAGTTCCATGGTAGGTTTTCCATGCTCACTCCAACGTGTCTGTGCCAAAGACTGAAAAGAGATGATATTAACACACATGACAAGATACTTTACAAACTACCATACAGGCATCATATCACCTGCCAACGAATCAACTGTACAGCAAGCCAAGGTGGAAGCCATGCCCCGTGAACCTGGTCATAAGACACAGCTATGAATTAGCTCACTCTTTACACCAAATTCAGGTCTCAAATAGATCGTTCTTTGATGAGCCTCTAGCAAACAGTATTAATTTTAAGAACCAATGCATGTACAAAAAAAAAAATTGTCCTATGCAATGAAGAAGGTTCAAGAAGCCAAAGCATGTGATATATATCATATAATGCAAACATACTAGTACAATAATGAACAAAAAAAGCTTCCATATTCAACCTAATCCTTGAAGTTGAATTTGGATTTCCAAATCATCCAATGAACCTAAATGTAGGAATGAAAGACAGAAATTTTTTCCCTTTTGTCAGGGATAAAAGTCGCACAAAGTTCTTGTTGTACAGATGCTATCTTTTCTTATTGAGGCCTTCTGTATTTGCTTGTCTACTGATATTTGCACCTTTTTTTTACATGCTACATTAAAGAACTAAAACCAAAATTGATCACCAATTTAGCAAATTATTGGGTTATCATTCTCGTCAGGATATTACCATGTTGTCACTTCCATGTTCTCTCATGATCTGAGGTGAAATTCAGTAAAAAAATTTCTCATACTTGCCAAAAGCCCTGCTGCTAATTTGAGCAGGGTGTTATCAACATGGGAAAGGCATATAAAACATGAAGAGAACTTTCATAAGTGTAGAGTCTATGCTCCAAAGTTTCAAGGCTTGCAGAGAACATCAAAATCCAAATTCAGACGACATATATGGATTTTCCTTCAGCTACTATATCTAAAATTTCACAGTAGCACAGAGAAAATCCAAGAACTTTCAAAACCAAAAGGACAGCTCGTTCGTCATATGATTTAAACTAGCATTTTCAAATATAACATCTGAAAAGTATGTAAGCACATAAAAGATGGATGAGCATGGCAAACAGATCTATTAATTCATTACCTCCATTAACTCTTTGGCCTTTGAAATGGCCTCAGATTTTGTTTTTATCAGTTCTTCCTAAGAAATAGAGAAAAGGAAATCGCGTATAAGAATCACCATCATCCAGCATTAAGCATGATGCGAGTTTTACATGATAGTATGATACCTCAGCAATTTTAAGAGCACGTTCTGTTTTATGGATTTTGCTTTTCTGCTCCACGTTAATCTTTTCAAGCTATAAAGCAAAGACATTATTTATCACATTACTAACCATCACAAACTATGAAATTGAAGGACAAACTCTGATTATAAATATGAAAAAGAAGTTGGTGCCAAGATGAAAAAAAGAAACAGGCAGTAATATGTTGAAATAAGAGAAAAGTAAGTGTGATACCACAATTAAGAATAGGACTTGAGTAGCTGAAGAAGAGCATATGCATATGCATGCACATGACACTGATGCACACCTTTGGGGATCCATTAGCATATCATATTAAACAGGTGTTAAAGCGAGGTAGGACATTAAAGTCAAAAGACCATTAAAACTCTTCAAAATTGTAAATAAAATGCCTTGTCTGAGAACAGGGAAGGACTAAAGCTGTTTCATCATTCCAAAACTTTATGCATTTCCAGTAACACTGACTATCAAGGAACTTACATCTGCTAGCTTAAAGTTCAATTCACTAATCTTCTTTTCTGCTTCACTTGCTCTGGCTTCCAGGGCCTCGTTTTCCTGTTTTTGTGTTTCTAATTCCTTAGAGAGCTTCACCATCTGCATAGAGAAGTAACAGTTACAAAGGCACCCAAAACTTCTTCCAAAGTCACTAGCTTTGGCTACCCAGTAGAATAATAAACCTGTTTCTCTAGCTCGCCTGCACGAGCATGCGCCTTCCCAACTAGCTCCTGAGCATCAATCTTCCCTTTTTTCTGTTTAGCAACAAAAATAAATTAAATAAAATTAAGAAAAGCCTCGTCATAGCATGCACATTGAAACCTATTTCCATAATGCAAAACGACTAATCCAAAACATCGCATACCTTAAGAGATGAGATTTCACTCTGCAGCGACGCGATGCTATCAACTTTCTCTTGAATAATTGTCTCCTTCTGCGCTATCATGACATCCTTAAGATTCAATTCTTTGGTTTTCTCATCGATATGAGATTCTTCATCCCCCAACAACCACACAGTTAGTAAAAATATTTATTAAAAAAAATTGTTTTAAATCCAGAAAACTAAACATTAATTAATTAATATATCTGGCTTGATTGTTCTAATCCTTGCATTAGTTGTTTATTAATCACCCTGATCACAGACAAACCTGCTATAACCACTCAAAAATTAAGAAAAATTATGCTTTCTATGGAAGATGAGATTCTTTCTTTCATCGATAATATCTAAAACCTAAGATTCAAACTTCAAAATTTCACGAAAGTCTCGGATTCATAAAAAGCAACATTAGAAATAAAAGAACTAACCGAGTGCGTGGATCTTAGACTGGAGTTGATCAAGTTCGATCTTCAACGCGGACAAATCAACGGCAGCAGCCGACTCAGCTGTACTATCATCATCAACATCAGCCCTGACACCGACGGCGGTGAATATTATGGCAAAAACGAAGAGAATTGACAGGAAAGCGAGTTTTGAGGCCGCCATGAACTCAAACTCGCTGAAGGTAACACAGAGAGAGAGAAAAAGAGGATAGACAGTTTAGTTTCGGTTTGTTTGGCTATTATACTGAGCCAGGTTGGAACGTGTTGAGCTAAGAGGAGAGGAGCATAAAAAATATCAATTCAAAGCAATAAACGCGAATGGAGCAGGACCAGAAAGGCTATTTATTAGTTATTTAATTAATTAATTAATTAATTTTCCATTGCTATTTCCACTTTTTCATGTTTGTTGACGGTTGGAGGCTTTGAAAAGGAGTTAGGGTTATTTACACGTGGCTATTGTGAGTTTCGGCCATTTTTACAAGAAGGTACTGTGATCATGATGATTTCTAGAAGTATTTTTAAAAAACAAAAAAAAAGTGTGTGTATATAACTATATATTAAAATAATTTTTTTTATTTTATTTTAATATTAACATATCAAAAATATTAAAAAAATATTAATTTTAAAATATTTTATATTAAATATACTTTAATATTTAACAAAAACACAAAATCAAATAATCTTTTATTGATTTTAAAAAAAACTGAATTATAAGTAAAAATTTTATTTATTTAGAGAAAATAACTAGTCTTTAGTTTTTTTAAATTAGATTATTTTTATTAATTTGATCTTATTTAGGCCTTGAGTCCATGAAATAACTTGTTAAGTTGGGTTTTACTATTAGAATTTTAACTCGGTTCAGATTTATTGGGTAAAAATAATAATAATTTCAAATAAATAATTAATTATATAAAGAAAATACGAGAGGGTTAATTAGGATTATTAGAGATCGTGGTTGAGAATTTGGCAAAAGCAATTGAGTTTTATTGTATGCATTACAGAGAAAAAAAAAACTTAAATTTTTCTAAGATTTAGTTTTTTGTGTTTTAAAAATATTTTTAAAATAAAATAATTTTTTTTTTTACTTCAAATTAATATTTTTTAATATTTTTAAATTATTTTAATATATGAATATTAAAAATAATTTTAATATGTTTTAAAAAAAAAACCATCTCTAAGCTAACGGACAGGTAGTGGTTGTTGAGCAGCGGTATTAAAGTTTTATATGGTAACGTGGCAGAATTTGAATGGAGAGGCACACAGAACTAGGTGGGTAGGTGACACAAAGGCACCGAAGCTAATACTGGGGGAAAGAGGTTTTACGAGCAGAACAGAATTGTTGGCTCGTATTTATTAATGATTTAAAGCATTTTTATCACTGCATTTTTAACTAAAAATGAAAATGAAAAAAATTAATCTCTTCCATTTCTAAATAGTGTTTGCATATAAAGGAAAATGAATGTGAAAATCATTCTGAACACCATGAAAAGCTATTACTGGGCATGAACCCAGGTGGACCATGGAGCCCAGCAACAACAAGGCTTCAACTTCGCTCAGTAATGCCCAGGCCAGGTCTGATCAGTTTTCAGAACCTGGGAAGTTTGGACCGGGCTTTCTGTAGCCCTGATCAGTTTTTCTCAGGCTATTATTATGATCTCCCTCCATAAATTACAGTTTAGCTTGAGAAAACAAATAAAAAACGTAAATTTAGAGTTCCTTTCATGAGGAGAGAACTTGATAACATATCATTAGGAACTCGTCCCCTTATAGCCAGATGGTAATAGAGTAGCCATGTACCTAGTTCCCCCACCACATCCAAGAAGTGCCATTGATAACATATCATTAGGAAAATAATGACCTCTCTCTCTCTCTCTCTCTCTCTCTCTCTCTCTCTCTCTCTCTCTCAAGACGTATAATATTGACCCATCTAATTGTTTCTTGTGTATAACATTTAAGTGTATATATCCTAATTTGGGCTGAAAACAAGTGTTTGTATTGGGAATCATAGACAATGATGATAGTAAACGAGTGGTGTATTTGCGAGATCAATATATCAGTTAAATTCTACACTCAATTTAAAGACATTAGCAAGTTCACAGCATGCGATTTCCTCTGATCAGAAAGCTTACAAGAAGTTAAATCTAAATTACTGATATCAATCTGTAATTATATATTAAGATATTATGTTGGAGCAAGCTGATACTATGTTGGTGCAAGCTCAAACCTTTACATTTGGATGGATGAAGGCATAGAAGTTAGCATATAAAAAAAATTAAGACACTTGTGCACAAAGTAGTTATAAATTTTATGAATTGTTTTGCCATATTTTTCATTAGATTATTATGATTTTATGACACGAGAATATTATTTAACAAATTTAACTCGAGTGTTTTTGTATCTTTTATTTAATTAATTTTTTTAATTTTATTATTCAATATTTGATTAGTTAGGAATTGAGTTTTATAATCTATTATCTTTTTATAAAAATATATTAGTCTTAAGATCAAGGTCGCGGGTTTTGGTATTTTAATCCTAATTAAATCATGTCGCTCTTATTATTTTCTTACCAAGAGATTATATTGGTTTCATTACTTAGGTCACGAGTCCTTCAGCGTTGGATTTTTTTTATTGAGTTGTCTCTGTCTCTTGATTTGGGTCGTGGATTAAGCTGATTGACTTTTTTTTAATTTTATCAATCAATACTGTTTTTAATTGGAAATTAAATTTTATAATTTATTTTGATTTATTTTTCATCAAACTATCATGGTCTCATTACTCGATAACAATGCTTAACAATTAACTTGGTTTATTTTTTTAATTAAGATTTTTGAAATTTTCATCATTATTAGATCTAATATGGACGATTAAGAATCAAGTTTTGTAATTGATCTTAACTTTCTCTTTATAAGTTTATTCTAGTTTTAAAATCAAAGTCATAAATTTAACAAATTAATTCGAGTTAAATCAAGTCTTTTTTTATTCTTTTCTATAAGGTTATCTAAGTCATGAATTTGATGGATTGACTCAAGTTATTTTTTATGTTTATTTTTTAGTTGAATTTTTAATCTCTTCCTTCGATGTTAGACTGGTTAGGTATTAAAATTTATAATTTATTTTAATTTACTTTTCATAAGTTTATTTTGGTTTTATAACCAAAGTTGCACATTTGACATGTTAATTCAAATTGTTTTTTTAAGTTCTTTTTTAATTATTTTTTTCAATTTCATCCTTCAATATTGAATTAATTAGGAATTAGACTTAATAATTTATTTAATTTGTTTTTGATATAATTATTATAGTCTTGTAACTCGGGTCATGAATTTAAAATGTTATCCTAGATTGTTCAAGCTTAATTCAATATTTTATTATTTTAATATTAAAAAAATATTATTTTAAAATTTTATTCGGTCAAAATTTATTTTTCCAGGTTTTGTTTTTAGACAAATAAAATCAATTAAACTGTAACATTTTTTTTTCTACTGAAATAAATTAGTAATATTTAAATATTGTTTTATATTTAATATTTCTTTTTCTTTTTTTTTACCTAAGTAACAGCACAGCAGAGTCACTCATCTAGTTTATATCGACACGAAGAGATGTTTTTTCTACCCAACTGTCTTTGCCCTCGATTCCACAATTCCACGATAGTAATTAATCGCTATCTAATCCATGGTGTTTTTCTAATCACCAACTATACAATTTAGCCACATCTTCTTTGAAGTAGCTATCATTGAACGCATCTGCCTAGCCTCATTTGTTTCAACTGACGAGACTTGAGCATTGTTTTAAACCTCAGTTTTTGACGTAGATGGTTCAGTCAATGCTATAAAAATAACAGAAGAACTGTGCTTGAAAGATAATGGAAGCATGGATAATTAAGAAGAAAATTGTAAAGAAGCGGGCAAGAAAAAATGATTCTTCTTCCTTTGAGAGCTCCCAGAGCTTGAATGAGGAGGTTCCTAGTGCTATATATGGAAGATTGTGTTAGATTAGAACTTGATGATGAACCTGGGAATGTAAGTTTGGAAAGTGTTGGGGGTGTCGAGGATAGTAAAGATGTATCCTGTGAAGGCCCTGGGAATGTTGAACTCACCAATCCAGTGTCATGTATTAATCAAATTAAGCAATGAGAATAGAAACCATGTTGTCCAGCTTATTTCACCGATGTGCAGGAACATGAGGAGATATTGCAGAGCTGGCCTGAGGAGATTAAGTATATGGAGAATATAAGGAAAGAAAGGAAGACTAGTTTAAAGGAAAAAGAAATTGAGGGTTTCTATCTTTGAGTGCTATGTTTGGTACGAGATAAAGATGGCACGGGAGAAGAACTCAACTCGGATTCGAGGCAGACACGACAATTCTTCAAGAGTAGTAGAGATAGGAGACCATCAATTGCTGGAATATTGGAATGGCTATATATCTTGAAGCAAGATGATAAAAAGCTATTGATTGTTGAATCACTACAGAAAATCTTAGAAAAGGAAAGAATGGGCTGAGAAGGGAAGTAAGAGCTGACTCTAAGCTCTTACAAGGTTCCAGGTGAGATTTACAAGGACTTGCTCAGTGCAAAGGATGGTTAAAGCATTACTCTTCTTCAACATGACTAGGCATTAGCTGCAATTTTTTTAGGTGGTTTGATGTTACTATCTTGCTCGGGGGTCTGGCTTGAATGGGGTGTTGTTGTGGCTGATTTTAGGGTTGTTATGTGGTGGTTTGTTCCAAGTGTCGAGGCTTGATTTCACGCTGGGAAGCCATGGTTGGTTATGGCTAGCGGCAAGGAGCAGTCTAGCTCTACAGTACCATATCATTCAATTTCTTCTATTTTTTTGGACAGAAAAAAATACCAATAAAGGGATTAATGTTTTAAGATATAAGAAGCTTGAAAATGAAGATCTCATTTCGAATGGTGAAGAAGCAAGAACAAGGAAGGATTAAAAAAAAAAATGAAGATCTCATTTCGAATGGTGAAGAAGCAAGAACAAGGATTAAAAAAAAAAACACAACCTCTTTTATATTTAATTTCAATTGCATCATAGATTTAGAAAAGAAACTTCATACTTGCATAGTTGCAATTATTTTTCCAGGGTTGGCCCCATTGGCCGTAAATTTAAACCACACATGTTTTCACTCGTTCCCTGCCATTAAAGCAATGTCATCATACACATGTGGGCACCTTGACCTTGAGCATTGCATAATTGTGATAGCCTTTGCACTTTATTATCATGATTTGATTTCGGTGCTGGATTACTTTCCTTGTCCTCTCTAGAATGCACTTTTGGGCTTCTGAGATCGTCAGCAAGATCATGATAATGATGCAGAGGAAAAGGGTAGCCACTTGGAATTAAAAGATAAAAAGTACGTGATTCCTTGCATGATAGAGATAATGCAATATGGCATACATTTTCTCCGTTTTCATTTGCTTTTGTCGGACACACATCTATCCTTGTCGATATGACTATTTCTGGGTAATTATACAGCAAGTTCATATAAATGATACTTCAAAACTCTCTCCAAGAGTAATTACTAAATCGGAATATGATGTTTATATATTATATAAAAAAAAATTTCATGCATGGGATGTGCCATCTGTATCTTTATATATATATGTATATCAAAGTATATATAATCATAATTACAAAAAGGAAAAGGAATGAGAGAATGCCATACCTTTTAATTAAGAAAAAAAAGATACCAGTAGTAGTTTATGTGTTTCTGTGAGTATATCTAGCATTATTTAAAAAATAATAATAATAAAACTGCATGTATACGCCTTGATATATATATACTCTTCGAGCCAAGCATTAATTTGGACTCGCTTATTCTTGCTCTTGCTACCAAGCAGTTCTTGCATGAGAAGAAGAGAGTACAATGTAGCCAAGGACAGCTTGCCGGCCGGAAAAGCAAAGATATCCTTGGACTTCCAAAAACGGAGCTTTGCTCTTACCCGCTGCCGGCAAGTCATCCTTGGCTGAATCACGCTCTCTGCCTCTTCATGCAAGCCCCCAAGGCGAACATTCGTCCTCTCGATCTCTTCTTTATATATTTGGAATGCCCTTGTAAACTGAAAACACCGTGTATATTTATAGACCGGAAAGAAAATGATGACGAATATACAGGTGGACAATATATTATATATATATAAAAAGCTAGGGACCGTAGTGTTAGCCAAGGGACAGGCTGCCTTTAAAGCACCGCCAGGAACATGTCACATTGCTAAATCAATCCAACACTGACTCAATTTGGTTAGCAGAATGGATCCCACTTTTCTAGATATTTCGTGCCCCACTTTCGAAAAGGAGTCAAGAAAGCCACGGGGTAGTAGTGGCATGATCGTGCAAGCCGCAGGGGTACGACCTGCTGAATGGAGGAATAAAATATTTCATGTAGAGATATGATTCCGAAGAGTACATAGCAAATACTGGTATATTCGAGCGTGCTCTACTGGAGTTCTATAATAATAACAGTGAAAAAAAAAGAATATCAAGAATTTTTAACAATATTATTAAATTCAATCTTAACCATTCATCTCCTTATTTACCTTTAATTTTAAATTATTTTGAATTAAAACATATAAAAACTAATCTAAAATAAATTATTTTAATTTAATAAATCAAAAAATAACTTAAATAATTAATAAAAACATGACATGATATTTATAAAAACTTGAAAACAATCATTTTCTTATATTGAAACGATGCCATGTTATGTCATGTTAGATTAACCTTAATTACGGATTGATTATGGATTTTAATAGCTCGATATATTTAATAAATTTTTTATTTTTTTAAATTATTTTTGTTTAATTTTATGATTATATTAAATGTTTTCAAAATTAATTATCAACCCACTAAATAATTAGGTAAATTAAAGGACCATAAAAAAAAACATATTAAGTTTGATATGTGAATCCACTAAGCCTGTTAATTAGATATCCTGATTTAACCTGTCAAACCCGCAAACAAAATAATAAACTTCATTGGAATTATAACTTGTTTTTTTATATAAATTATTGTTTTTTTAACCATATAATAATAAAAATAGACAAAAAATTAAGTGTGAAGCCAATATTGAGATTATTTTAAAGATTATAATAGCATTATAAAATAAAAAATAAAATAAATTATAAAATTTAATTCCCAATTAGTCCAATAGCAAATGATAAAATTATATATATATATATATATATATATATATAAAGAAAAATTAAACTCATTATACCCTTTAATGGGCCCTGAACTTTCTAAAATTTAATAAAATATTTTTTTCTATAACTATTTTTTTAACTATATGATAAAAATAAAAATAGACAATCAAAGAATTAAGTTCAATTAGAAAAAAAAAATTTATCCCTTTAAACCCACAAATCAAGACAATCAAAGTTACCTTGCTTAACTGTCAAATCGGGTCATTGACACTACAAAATTTATTAACCTAGTTTTTTAAATTATTTTTTATTTAATTAATTTTGTTTTTAAATAAACCACACTACAATATTCAAATATTTTTCTGATATTAACTCGATACTAACATATTTTTTTGATACTGCATTCACAATATAAAAGGCAAATTAAAATAAATTATTAATTCCAAACCCTATAAATATATCATATAAAGTCTAAATTTAAAAAAAAAAATCAATTGCTAAAGGAAAAAAAAGGATGAAAATGAAAAAAAAAAAAGGTTGATGTGTGGTACAATGTTTTCCAAAGAAAATAGTTTTTTTCATTTAAAAAAAAACAAAATATTATTTTAATAAATAGTGATCCATGAAAAGAGATACAGTAAAATCTCTTTATCTTTTGGTTTATAGTTAATATATATAAGTAAAACCCTATGATTGTCAAATTGTGTTTAGAATAGTGAATAATATCGAATTTCAAAATATTTTTTAATTAAAAATATATTATAATAATATTTAAAAAAAAAAAAATTATTTGTGACAACAGCTAATAAGACCAGCTCTAATATCAAATATCACATATTAGCCTAACTTACAAGATATTGTTCATTTTAGATTTTATTACTCTTGTGAATTTATTTTTGGTGGCTTCTCATAATTGTATAATAAGTTAGCAACTAGTATATTAAAATAATAAAAAAATACAAAAAAAAAAGATTTAAAGCAAAAATCTTTCTTTAAAATTAGCAAAAAAATAGTTCAGTCGCTGCACCAAACATGACCTTAGTCTCAAAAGAGTAATAATTTATTTTTTGCTTAAAAATAAAAAATAACTAGCTTATTTAATACATCAATTCCTCCGTAGATTAAACAAAAGTATAGAAATCATAATTTTTTTAACTCAAAATAAAAAAAGTGTTGGGATGAATTTTAAAATGATTAAACATAGAAGTACTAAAGAGAAAATAAGATATTTTCAAAGGGGCAAAATGTTTAACTATTATAAAAAAAACTCAAGTTCAAGAGTTGAATAGAGGTATTTTTTTAAGACTTCGGGGATGCAATGATCGCTCTCAAAGCAAGGGTAGCTCTGCTCTGGATATGAAAAACCAAGGTTGCATGTCGCAAATCCTCATCACCCTTGCAAATCAAGCACATTGAGCCTCGCTCTTTTGAGCACACAGGATTTGTATCCACAGCTAACATTTAGAAATTACACAGTCGTAGATGTCCTCAACAAATCTCACGAAACACGCACGCACGGACAGAGGATATCTGTAAAATTGCCGGAAATATTGACCAACTTGAAGGTAGGACTAGAGTGAATGGAGAAAAGGAACCACTTTGGACACAGAAAAATGGAGAACAACTTGCAAGGGTATGATCAGAGGAAGGGGAATATAGCTGTCAACATATAAAAGGTCGTAGCCGTAACACGCACCAAGCTGCATCGCATGATGTATTTGCTGTCATTTTGTTCCTCATTGGCAAAGCATCCTCGATCTTCTTCAGGATCTCCATGTTTCATGTCTTGTGATTGCCTAAGCGTTAACGTCTTTCTCTAATTAACAGTCCGCCGCTTCCATGGATTCAGCCACATGCACGTTCAAAGAGAAAGCATAGCCAAATCTCTAGTTATTATCTTCATCATCATATGCCCGCTACAGTATATGAGCTAATACCTAGCATTATCGTGCAATATTCCCTCCTAGCCTAGCTAGGTGAACGATAATTTGGACCCATCCGAAGCAAGATACATGCACCCTAGTAAATGATCTCCAGGAACAAGTGTTTAGCAAATATGGTATCTTAATTACCTGAATAACTAGGACTTTGTTGTGCTCAAGGGAATGGCCAAGTAGTTGCTATTAATTTTGAGATTTTTTTCATGCTAAATATTAGTGTTTGAACAATTTGCATATATTTTAACTAATCTTATAATTTTTAAAATTAAAAAATATTTAAATTTTCAACAGCAAATTAATAATATTTACAAAATAAATTTAATATCTGCTTAAATTTAAAAAAATAATTAAAGAATGTAGTGGGATTTAGGAGGAGGGACATTGCACGTATCTCCACGTTGTGCAGGACCCATCAAGCCCGTGTTGAATAAAAAGATAAACTAGAAATTTAATTACAAAGACAACATTTTCACATGCTATTGATAATTACATTAGACGTGGAAATTTGAGTTCTGAGGGCGGTAAGTGTGCAAAAACCGCTCATACAAGCGTGCAAAGACCACTGATCATAAACAAAATTTCTTTATGTATTTTCTTGAATTAAATACAAATTAATAAACTTGTTTAATTAAAAAATAAATTTCTTTTTAAAACCAAAATTTAACAAATACCAAAAAAAACGTAACGCGCCTCTTGTTATTAAAAAAAGATAAATTTTATAAAAAAACAAAAAAAGGCATTAAATGATGAAATATATAAATAAAAAAGGGCTTCTAAGAAAATTAAAATAAATCTGAGTGAACCTTGAAAATTTAAATTAAATTCCTAAATCTACAATCTATTAATCCGTTAAACTTTAATAAAAAGCATGAAGAATCATGTAAATAGCTTACAAGAACATAACAGTCCAGACAAAAAGGAAGATTGATTAGGTTTCAGACATTTCACGTAATGACTAGCCGAGGAAAGGGCGTGCACAACAGAGCAACGAGACATGAATGCGGCCTGCGATATCGGCACACGAGAGCTCTCTCCTATGGAGCCTTGCCCAGCCGCCACCATATTCAGTTGATCTCGCAAAATTGTTAGGGGACCCTCCCCCAGCCGCCACCATATTCAGTTGATCTCGCAAAATTGTTAGGACCGGCTTGGAAATTAACGTAACCCCTCGACAGAATTAATACACCGTTATTTCATTCTTTTTTATATAAAAATATAAGTTATTGGTTTTAATTCAACGGGTTTAGTGGAATTAATAAAATTACTGAAATACTAATCAAATTAACTGCATGGTTATAAAATTTATTTGAGGATCACTCTGGCACAAGATATAAGTTTTGAGTTGGAAGAGTGAACATGAATCCATTAATTAATTAATTTTAAAAAGAAAAATAATATTAAGATAATATTATTTTTTCAACCTATATTTTAACAAGGTTTTACCTCGCTAGGTTACGAGTCAATTTAAATTTTTATTAAGATTATTTTTTATTTTTTTCTTCAACCCAGATTAATCCACACTCTAGGACAAGTAAATCTTAAATCTACATATTCCATCTATTTAAATTTTATAACAACAATTAAATAGATTTTACAAAACTAATTTCTTGTTTATTTTCACTAAAAATTTATCTAAAATTTCATTCCAATTGATCACAAATTTCTCAAGCAATGTTCGCTTGGGTTTAACCATTTACCAAATGTAAAAGGAAAATTGAAAAGAAAAAAAGCTATAAGCAATTTGTCATGTAGCTGAACCATTACTAAAAAAATATATAAATACAAATAAAAATAATGATGAAATATTTTTGTTGGTTAATTTTTAATGAAATTGATTAATGAAAATATTTTATTGATACATACTAAGAAAATTACAATAGAAAAAATAATTAAAATAAAATAAAAATAATAACGTGTTGTTTATACCAATTGAATTATCGACAGAATAAAGTCTGTCAGTAAAATCATTGGTAAACTGTTAATGTTATTTATCATGTCAATTATAAAGGAAATCATCAACAAAAAATTATGTTGTTATATTTCAGAAAGCTCTTGAATTATTTATTTTTTAATTGCACTATTAATTATTGTTTTTTACAAACAAAATCAACGACGGATTGAAAAATCATTGATATTATTTGATGATTTTTAAATTTTTTTTATTAGATTGAATATTAGAGACGGAATCATTAACGAATTAAAACGACGTCAGTGATATTTGACAGTTTCTGAAATTTCTTGGTTAAATTAAATATTACAGATGAAATTATCGATGAAATGATTGTAAATATTAATATTTTATCATTCGTGGTAAAAACAATTCAATAAAAAATCTAGAATCCTCAATTTCACAATAAACGAGACTCCTTTATTCTTCTTATTTTTCTTATTTTCTATATGTAAAAAACATTATTGTCCATTTTTTTTTCTCTCCTCAACTTCTTTTCTTTCTTTTCATGCCCATGCAGGTCTTCTTCTCCTTGGTTTTTTTTTATATATATATATATATAGGCTATGTTTGTTTATCGAAAAGTGATTTCTGATAAACTATTTTTCATGTTTTCCTATATTTGTTTGTTGTTAAAAAAGTTGACTAATAAAAAACACTTTTCAATCAAAGAAAAATTAGCTTAGTTTTCATGAAAGTGTTTTTCTGAAAAATTTGGATGAAAAACACTTTTTTGAAAGTTGTGAAAAATTTTTAAAATATCATATTATTTACTGATTATATCAAATTTGATCCTCAAAATTTTGATTGCTATATATATAGATATATTTTGTTTTGAATATTTATTTTTCAATTTTATCTCTAAAAATTTAATTTTTATAATAACCTTGGTCTTTATTTTTATAATTATTATTTATTTTTCCCTTGTCATTTTTTTATTGAAATTTTTTATCTATCAAATTTGATCCTTATTCTTTTGATTACTACTTATTTTATTTGAAATAATTTATGAAATGTTAACTATTATTATTTTAATTTTGTCATTTTTTAATTTTTTTTAGTTTTTAGATTTGATCTTTATTATTTTTATTATTATTTATTTTATCAGAGGTAATTTATGAAATAATATTTTTTTCATTTCATTCTCAATTAACCTTTTAATTTGTAAGATTTGTTCCTCATTATTTTAATAAATTTGAGAAAAATAAAGCATTAACAAGTTATTTTTAAGCTTATTTTTATGATATAACAAAATACTGAAAAGTGTTTTTCAATTTATTTTTTATCATACGATCAAATATAAAAAAAAATAATTTATTTTTAAAAAATTTACTTAAAAAAACTCTTTTTTATAAATAAACAGATCGTAATATCTTTGCAACACTTCTGAAAAAAAAATCCTAAAAATTCATATATATATATATATATATATATAATAAAAAAATAAATTAGAGCGACCTGACATATCACATCCCACCTATCTAGTAAATCTAGTAACGGAGGAGGGCTGAGCTTGTAGACTAGACCGATGACAAATCAGTCTTGACGGACGCTCGCTTTTCGGTGCCCCAAGAAGTAATTCAATTCATGCTTTTTATCAAGAAGAAAATCAAGTGAATTTCGAGTGATTGCTAATAGTCTTGTTAATTTAAAATAATAAAAGGATCTAAATGAAAATCCTTTGATACATTGGAGACCTGATTAATATTTTCTTTATAGATTGTTTAAGTTCCTGTTGTTTCTGTAATGAAAAATATTTTTGTAAAAAAATGATTTTTTAAAATTAATTCTTTTATGTGTTTTTTATGTACGGATATAAAAATAAATTTTAAAAATAAAAAATATTGTTTTAATATATATTTTAAAAAATACTTTGATTTAAGAAATAATGAACATCGCTGAACTTGCTACAAGTAAAGTAAAGAAAATAGATCACAGCCGCTGGAAGGTGCAGGACGAGATGGTTGGCTTAGGCCCCGTTTATTTGCAGGAAAATTGTTTTCTTTTGGAAAGTGAATTCCGGGGAAAGTGAATTTCAGGAAAGTAAATTCCGGGGAAAATGAATTCCTGAAAAGTAAAGTATTTTCCAATGTTTGGTAGTGTTATGGAAAATGAACTGGAAAACACTTTCCAGTGTTTGGTTATGTCATGGAAAATAAACTGAAAAATAATTTATTAATATTTTTTTTTATCAAGTTTATTAAAATAATAAGGAATAAATCTTACAAATTAAAAAGTTGAATAATAATGAAATTGAAAAAAAAATCATAAATTATCTCAAATAAAATAAATAATAATCAAAATAATAAAGATCAAATCTAAAAAAAAAGATGAAGAAATTAAAATAATAATAATTAACATTTCATAAAGTATTTCAAATAAAATAAATAACAATCAAAAGAAGGAGGATCAAATTTGATAAAAAAAAAATTCAATAAAAAACTAATAGGAGAAAAGCAAATAACAATTATAAAAATGAGAACCAAAGTAAATATAAAAATTAAATTTTAAGAAATGAAATTGAAAAATAAATATTCAAAACAAAATATATATAGCAATCAAAAGTTTGAGGATCAAATTTGATATAATCAGCAAATAATGACATTTCTAAACTTTTCACAACTTCCGAAAAGTGTTTTCCTCCCAAATTTTTCAGGAAAACACTTTCCTGAAAATCAAGCCAAATTTTCCTTTGACTGGAAAGTGTTTTCCTTTTATCAACTTTCCTAACAGCAAACAAACACAAGAAAGTTTGGAAAGTGATTTCCCAAAAATCACTTCCTGCAAAACAAACACAAGAAAGTTTGGAAAGTGTTTTCCCGGAAACCACTTTCCGGAAAACAAACACAGCAAAAAGAAAAATACTTTCCTGAAAATTAAGCAAATTTTTTTTTTTGACTAAAAAATATTTTCGTTGACCAGAAAGTGTTTTCCGTTGACTGGAAAGTGTTTTCCGTTGACTGGAAAGTGTTTTTTGTTGACCGGAAAATGTTTTCCGTTGACCAACTTTTCTAATGACAAACAAACACAGGAAAGTTTAGAAAATGGTTTCCCGGAAACTGTTTTCCGGGAAACAAACATAGCCTTAAAAAGGTTGACTTTCAACGTGAAAAGTAGTTGATCTACGATTTTTCAAGTCGCTGAACTTTATTAATTGATCAATTAATTAAGGGGTAGAGCTATGATTTTTCAAGTCGTTCGACTTTATCAATACATAAATGCGGGAGGAGGGTCGCATGAGTTGTTGGCCCATGCTGCCAATTTGGACCCCTTTATTGAATTTTGAAGTTGGAAATTCCTTGCTGGTCCACCAAGTTAAGAATTGCAGAACTGCTCGTGTTTTGAACTTTCACTGGATGAGGGTGTATTCTTTCCTGAAGGCTTTATTTTTTAATAATTTTATATGTTAATGTTAAGAATTTAAAAAAATAGTTTTGATATAATTTTAAATAGAAAATATAAAAAAAAATATAATGCACATATTCTCGTACAATAATACAATTCCAGAAGTTACGGGTTAGTTGTGCTTCGATTCATGATTTTTATTAGAAATTCACCATTAAAAACAAAAAAAGAATTTACATGTTAACAGGTAGGGATACAATGGTTTTCTCAATTATTCAAGCCGAAACAAGATCTCAAGCTTTCTATGGTATTTCAATGCGTCAATGGGTCTTTTTTATAGAAAAAAATATAGAGAAATAATCATTTAAATGATAATTAGATATTAACATGATAATGATAACACATAGAATATTTGAGCTTGAGCATAAATATAACATGTGAAAATAAATCATGAATATAACATGATCTCTGCTTTCTTTACTTATCATGTCGGATGATCATTGTATTAAATTTGAGTTTCGATGCTGATAAGAAATTTTCATTTATTCATGAGTTATTAGAGATAATTAAATCAAATTATTAAAATTAAAATAAATTAATTAGCAAAATATGCTAGTTGCTTTTATGCTGTGAAGCTTATGAGTGGATGCAAAATCACATGTACATTCAATAACATTATTTGAGAAGGGATATATTTTGATGATCAAATTAGATTAGAAGGTAGCAAAAACATGTCAATAATTAATTTTAAAGGATTAACTTAACTGATAAGATTTTTAATTTGTTTTATAAAGATTCCTAACTTGAGTCTTAGAAATTTTAAAATCGTTAGATATTTATATAATATTTCATGGTTTTTCTTAAATGAACAGCGAAAATATTCTTTACTGTTTCGATCGAACTGATTCGATTCAAAATTAAAAATACTTTGAACTGGGTTTAATCCAATAAAATAAAAATAATAGTTTTTATTTTTAATTGTATTTTGTTCAAAAAACTAATGACATTACATAAATTAGACAAAAATCACTTGATGATATAACATTTATAAAATTTGATCGCAATCCCAATTTTATTTCTAATTATATTTTACCTGATATTATTGCATTCATAAAAAATTTATAAAAAGTGTAATTCTTATTGGATATATTTTATATGTAATAAAATTATAGATAGTTTAATGAAATAATAAAAAATATTTTATATAAAGTATTATTTATTTCATAATATAATAACAATAGTTAAATTTGTAATATTTAAATTAAAAATCATTAATATTAATATATATTTTTAAAATTATTTTATAACTTTAATTT